>NC_040036.1:68775669-68969505 GCF_003713205.1 Coffea eugenioides
TGGAAAGGTGTCTTTTGGGAACTTTTAGTACTTTGAATCAAGATTCCAACGGTATAAGTTTTCCAATTTTGGACCTACTGAGTGCAAGTTCTGATTTTTCTAAGTTGACATACAAAACTGAAATTTTTCCGACTCGATGGGAAATGAGTTTTTGGAAACTCTTCCCTATTTTGATATTGATTGACCATTTTAAACTTGATTTCATGAAGGAAATCAGTTTTTCTTGTGTTAATAAAACCTCACTTTTGAACCTTTATTTTGAGTGGTTAAGGTTCTTTGTTTGAGGTATTGACTAGCCTAAATGAGTGTAACTTCTTTATTGATAAATACATGGTTGTGAGTGAGAATACTTGTTAATTGTCCAGGCGCTCAAGGAGCTCTGTAAGAGAATCTCGAAGCGGACGCCTAACGACTTACTTGCTCGTTCACTCACTTTTATCTTGACTTGATGAGTGTCAAGTGTGTGAAAAATTGTTACGTGCTTAAGTGTTATTATTGATTGAGTATTTTGAATATACCGAGTCGAGTGTGTACTTTATCGCACTCGTTCTCGTTTAAGTGAAGTGAAATTGAATTGCTTGAAGTGAATTGTCAAGTGTATCAAGTGAAGTGTTGAAATGGTTAAATATGCTATGGTTGCATATGTCGTTGGAGTGAATCTTCTCGACTCCTAGTGATAATAATGGGGGACGCCCAAATCTCATCGGCCGGCCGACCTTGCGACTTGAGCCGGCATGTGGTTGGTCGAGAAGATTGGTGAGCCATGGAAAAAGTGTATAAGTTTGATCTATTGGAGAGATCTCGCTTGGCATATTCAAGTAGTATCGCCTTATATAAAAGAAGTGCGGGCCCGAAGCAGGGGGAGTAACTGTGAACAGAGAACGTGTAAGTGAAGTTCTACGGATTATAACCTACCCGATTGACGGAGTGTCAACTAGTGGAGGTACTGGATCGGGCAAGTGGAAAATAGCTCCTGAGAGCTCCCGTATCCTTATCAAGTGTGTTTTATTGTTAAATTGTGAACTACTTGAATGTTATAGTTTTCATTCTTGTTTAAGTGATATTGTTATTTGAACTACGTGTTTTGCATGTTTTCTTGGTCTCACGAACGTTAGCTTACCCCGTTAGATTTGTTTTCCTTAGCAGGAGCAGAAATGGAAGGAATTATGGAGAAGCCAACTTGATGGCTCTTTTGGTTGGGATTTTGATTGTAATTGTTAAGACAACTTTTGGAGGTTGTATACTTTGAAAAATTGATGTATTTTGAAAACTGTGATGTAAGATGGAACGTTTGTGTATGGAAGCGACTTTCTTTATATTTTTTACTTTTATTATTTAGTTATTTACCTTAAGCTTGGATTGGAATTGTATCCAGTCCTGGTGAGAGTTGGGCAGGTGTCCTGCCGATACCCTTGGATTTGCTCTTGGGGGAAGTGGGGGCGTCACAGTTGGTATCAGAGTTTAAACTTCAGATCTCTGTAGTGTATCTTAGGCTTGAAGTTTAGGATGCCGGATTGTGGGAATGGTTCAAAATTTAAGTAACCATTAGTAGGGATGAAAATTAGAATCTAGATTTGAATTAATGGATAATTAGGAGTCTCGATCTTGTAAGAGATATGTAGAATAGTACGAGATGATCAAATCTAGTTTATTTAGTGTACTTGGACCTATCTAAGTTTTTAACTTTAAATGTAAGTTATGGAAGGTAGTGGTGGTATTGAGCCGTCTTGGGGGCGCCTTCCGGTGGGCTATTGTCGAGAAGGGCCTAGGGGAGATCGTTGGAGGTATAACCCAACTCGCCGAACTAGGACTCCATATGATTTCCATAGGACTCACTTGTACCCAAATAACGTGGTGTTAGCGGTAAGCGATGATCAGAGGCGATTGTCTGAGGAAACTAGAGTAGTTTGAGAGGATAATCAAGGACTGAGGGCAATTGTGGATGCCCAGACTACTAGAATTCCTGAAGTGGAGACTGAGGTACTTGAGGAGTGAGGAAAAGACAAGGGCTCATTGTGAGTAGCTTTAAAAGCTAAGAACCGACTTGTTAGGGTAGTATACGAAATTAGAAACTGGACGAATAAGTCGATGGCTGGATGTGTACCTTGGTCGAACAAGTGGTGAATGGCAAGATACGTGACGGAAAAAAAAAGGAAGAGGAAAACTCCTGGTGCTGAAAGTGAGAATAATCCTATTGAAGTAACAGAGACTTCTAGCTCTGTCAATCACTAAGCTAGTGATCTGGTCTACTTTAGTAGTTTTGTAGCTGGGATTAATTGGGGTGGTGCTAGTTCAAAAGACCATTGTATTTTGTTTAACGGTGTGACCTACCTTTTGAAGAACTTGAATCTATTCTTGACATGCTTGACTAAATGTACTTTTGTAGCACCTGCATGCTATATTTTTGTAAATGCCCATGGCTTGCTAATTGTATGAACCTTGAAATGCTAGTATATGTAAGTTGGTTTTATTTCAAATGTTTCTCATGTTACTTTTTGTTTTAAGTGTTCTCTCGTATAATTGTTTTTAATTGCATTTAGACATACCTAAAACTATGAACGGCCGTAGAGGTGCAAGAGACCGAGGGCGTGGGGTTAGGCAACCCGAAACCCATAGAGATGATCAAGGATTGGCAACTGGTCCGAGCCAAGGACAAGCGAATGAAGAGGATAATCAAGTGGCTACTGCCATTAATCGAATAATAGATATTTTTGAGTGGTTAGTTGAACACCAAAGGCCTAAACCAATCAACCAACCTAAACCAAGAGAGGAGTGAGGATAGAGCGATTTTGAAGTTCGCCCATCTAAGTTTCACGGAGGGTCTAACCTCAAAATAGTAGATTGGTTTGAGGGGATGAAATAAGGCACTAGTGAAAGTAAGAGGTTAGGGTTTCTTCTTGAGTAACTTTGTAGATGAGTATTAGAGAGTGAACTAGGGCATGAAAAATAAGGTCTCCATATTTTATTATATTTGTAAGTAATGATAGTAATCGTGTGGAGTCTCAATAGCTCATCCATATTAAGCAGATAATAGTTAATATTTATATTTTGGGGCAACCTATAAGCCAAAGAATGAAAGAGTAATATAACCAGAATTTTCATTGTGAATAGTTAGTCACTTTGATCCTTTGATTTACCTGACAGGCTAGCATTTGATTTAAATCAACTGGTAAGATGATAAATTTGGAAGAAATACGTAAGAAAATGGACATTCTTCGAAATGAGGTAGAATTTTAAAAGAAATTGACTGATTATTAGGAAGGACGGTGGAAGTAAGAATATGCGGAGAAAATTGATTTGCTACGCAAGAACGTAGAACTGGAAAAGAAATACAAAGGAAATTCTTAAACTGATCAGGCCGTGACTCCTCACATAACGTGTGGATACTGTGGCAAGATTAACCACGTTGAGACAGAGTACTGGAGAAAGCAAGGAAAATGTCTGAGGTGCGGTAATACCGAGTATAAGTTTTCAAATTGTCTTGGAACTTCTAAGAAAAGAGGAAATACTCAGCAATCTGCTAGATCTACTGCAAAACAATCGAGAGCCAGAAGGGGTGATTAATACTAATGGCTGTGAGAGAAATTCAAATAATGGAAGTAATACGAGTGGGGAATGGACAGCTTGCTCCGTCGGGTTCCAGATGCTCTGCCGAGAACAGGAGTTGACTCCTACGGCCAGCCTCTTCCGTCGCTGTTATACTATCAAAAACAGCGGGAGCGAGAAGGGTTGGTTCTATTTCGGCAACCGAAGCAAGAGCGTGCCGAAGTTGGTGGCGGACTCTCCTTCTTCAATAAAGGAGTGGAAACGAAATTTTGTCTTCGACCCCGCCGGGGACTTCCCAAGGGATTTTGGTGGAGGCCACCTACCTCGACCAAGGATCCTCCCCCGGATCAGCATGAATAGGAGAGTTTTCGCAAACTCCTCGGGTCGGGTCTCAGGATCAACAGATGGGCTTACC
Source organism: Coffea eugenioides (assembly GCF_003713205.1). Lineage (NCBI taxonomy): Eukaryota > Viridiplantae > Streptophyta > Magnoliopsida > Gentianales > Rubiaceae > Coffea > Coffea eugenioides. The sequence goes on from NC_040036.1 coordinate 68,779,631, forward strand.
CTGAGGCGGTCGTCGTGGACGGCGGGATCAGCCGAGCCCTCATCAGCCCAGACCGTCCCCCCACTTCTCTACTCGGCTCAAAAAATATTGTATTTTTCAATTCATTACTTAATATTTTCTTTCCCTTGATTCTAAGTAGTAATCCCTTTTCCTTGTGCAGTGACGAAGGTGTCCGATCGCATCACCTCGGGGGTGGCAACAGTGGCCAAGAAGCAACAAAACGAAAGGCTCCAGCCGAGACCTTGGGAGCCCAGCAAAAGAAGAAGAAAGGTATCTCGGGTGCCACAGCCAGCACACCGGTTACAGTTGTTCCCGAGGACACCTCGAGAACCTCGGTCATTCCTGAAGGAGTGGCTACCAGAGGTGTAACAATTGCCGCTCCTCCGTCGAGTCGGGGTAAGCAGTTTCAAACCACCGAGGAGTCGGTCACTGGGTTATTCCTTTGGAACCGGTACCACGTACCATTCCAACCCATTGGAGAAGACAAAAAGCACCCCGATTGGCACTAGTGTCCGAGTGGGACATCAGTGTCAATGATTGTTGCAAGGACCCCAAGGTAGCCCATCATCTTTTGGTCTATTCCAGTCTGCCCCGGGACCACGCCTTTGCCACAAGGCTTAATTCTAACGAGCTGATGCAAAGTGCTCCAGTGGTCTGGATTTCTATTTCGGTCTTTTTCTCCGAGCTGATGCAGAGGTACACCAATATGGTTGAGAACCAGCCCTCAATTGAACTCTTAGACAAAGTATCCCTGTTGGAAAAACAGCTGAAGTTGACCGAGACGGAGAGAGATCAGGCCCTCAAACAATGAGACATCGAGGTGGCCGAGGCGGAGCAAGCTGAGGCCACGATGAACTCTTTGAAGACCGCGTTAGAAGAAGAGAAGAACCGACGTGTTGAAGAGGAGCAGTCTTCAAAGGAGGCCATTGACAAGGTTGGGAGCTCGGCTGTGGAGACCTTCTGCATCCCCGAGGCCTTCACGCGTGACCTCTGCGAGGTGACCCTGCCGAGTTTCATGTTCGGCTACACCTCAACTATCCAAGATACTGCTCCACATCTCACTTCAGAACAACTGGACTTGCTCAAGGACAAAGACAGCTACAATGAGGTGCTAAGGAGTTGCGTGATCGCATAGTTGAGGGCATTCAGGCCGGGAAGAACTTGGCTGAAGTGCGAGAGGAGTTCAACAGCGAGATGGCCGACTTCGAGCCAAATCTAGAAGGTAGCGAGCTCAGCGACGGGGCAGGAGGAGTGACCGGCGCCGGAGAGGGAGAGGGTTCGGTCGAGGCGAGGGGTTCTTAGAAGATCCTCTCACCTCGACATCTTGTACTTGAACTTTTCTACTCTTGTAATAGTTATATTTTCAATGAAGTCATTTCTTCTGTTCTCATTTCTACTTGCTCTTTCACTCATTCCACTCCTACTTGTCCCCTTGTTTTCTTTAACAACACGAGACAGTGATGCTAAGAAAATAACTAGGTAAATAAAAGGTATTTCACAAGTAGTTCGACATGAAATATAAATAATTTAAGGATAATACAATCTAAGATTCTCGACATGCCAAGTTCGGGGTACCAGAGTACCATCCCGGTAAGCCAATTTACAATAATCATTTTGACTAGTCTCGATTACAAGGTACGGTCCTTCCCACCTTGGAACTAACTTGTCCTGGGGCTCAGATCGACTGACTGAATTCTTGCGCAGGACAAGGTCTCTCGGGGTGAACCAGAGGTGTTTGACACGGGCGTCATAATAGCTAGCCAGAATGTTCTTGTACATGGCAACTCGAGTTGCCGCAGCATCCATTTTCTCCTCGGCAAGGTCAAGATCCATTCTTTGCTCCTCTTCATTTGTCTCGATAGAGAAAGCAGCCATACGAGGACCTGGTGTGAGGAACTTAGCGGGGATCACTGTCTCAAATCCATACGTTAGAGAAAATGGAGTTTCCTGAGTAGCGGATCTCGGCGTGGTTCGGTAGGACCACAGTACACTGGAAAGTTCATCCACCCAAGAGGATCCGAGCTGGTGCAGCCTAGTTTTGAGGTCGTGGAGAAGGGTTCGGTTAAAATTCTCGGCTTGTCCGTTGGCTTGGGGATGTCCTACCGAGGTAAAGTGTTGTTTGATCCCCAGGTTCTCGCACCATGCCTTGAAAGGGTTGTCCGAAAACTGCTTTCCATTGTCCGAGATGATGACCTGAGGGAAACCGAAGCGATAGACGACACACTTCCAGAAGAATTTCAGAACAGCCAGATCGATATAATCCGTAAGGGTCGGTTCAACCCATTTTTGTGAAAATAATCAACGGCACCACCACATAGGCATAGCCGCCTACGGCACGAGGGAAGGGCCCAATAATATCTGTCCCCCATTCTCAAAAGGCTACGGGGGTGTGATGGGGATTATGAGATTAATTGGCTGGTGGTGCTCCGAGGCGTGGTGCTGGCAAGAAGGACAGCAAAGGACTAGAAATTGGGCATCCTGCAGGATGGTTGGCCAAAAATAGCTAAGAAGTAAGGCATTCTTGACCAACATCCGGTAGCCGACGTGCATCCCGCTAGGGGTGTGCATTCGGTGCAAATTCGGTAATTCGGTGCACTGAATTCGGTGAATTCGGTTATTCTACCTGTAAAAATTTCAACCGTTTTCAATTCCGAATTGGGCATAACCGAATTCATTCCGCAACCGATTTCAAATTCGAAAACGGTAATGAATTCGGTTAAACCGAATTCATCTATGATTTATAAATTATTACTGATTTGATCCCTAAATTTATTCATAATTGAACACATTACTTATGTTCTAATCATTTTGGGGTTTAATTGGCATTTATTTGATCACTTATACCTAGAATCCTTAGTCTATGATTTAAGAAACACATAAAAAGTGATTAATTTAAACTAGAATAAACCTTAGACTATACAATGATTGGTGATAATTTATGAATTTATAATTTACAATGATTAATTATAAGCAATATTAGTTAGTAGTTACAATGAATTTATAATTTACACTGATTAATAATAAGTAATATTAGTTACAAACTTACAAATTACAATGATTAGTGATAAGTTATATTAGTTACAAACTTATAATTTATTTCAAATCAGAATAAAAACTTATTTACTTACACATGTTAATGTGAAAGTCAATACACTAATACATTGATTTGCAATTCACATACATTCACTTACAGTCTTACACTGCTTAGTTGTCTTGTCTATACTTAAAGCCTTAAGATTAGTAAATAGATAATATGAATTTTAACTTATTTGATAACTTATGCCTAAAATCATTAGTCTATGATTTAAGGAACACATAAAAAGTGATTAATTTAAACTAGAATAAACCTTAGACTGTACAATGATTAGTGATGATTTTATGAATTTATAATTTACAATGATTAATAATAAGTAATATTAGTTACAAACTTACAAATTACAATGAGTAGTGATAAGTTATATTATTTACAAACTTATAATTTATTTCAAATCAAAATAAAACTTATTTACTTACATATATTATTGTGAAAGTCAATACACTAGTACATTGATTTGCAATTCATATGCATTCACTTACACTGCTAACTACTTAGTTGTCTTATCTATACTTAAAGTCTTAAGAATTAAGATTAGTGAATAGATAATATGAATTTTTATGTTAAATATGTAGAGTACACTAATACTTGCAAGTTAGAGATTACGCATTCAAATATTCAATAATTCAAACATGAATGATGTATCAAATTACCAATATCTAAATTTAATTACTAATTATGTTTATTGTTTAATATTTAGTATTATACATATATGTGTTAATTATTATCTAATTCTAGTCATATTACTCATGTATAAAATAATAAGTATTATAGTTATCTTATATTGTTATGTATTACTATATATTGGTATTATTATAGTCATATAACAATTAACAAATACTAAAATAATATATTGTACATTATTATATATTATTATTATTATAAGTACATGATATGATGATAAATTGATAATACCATATACTAATTATTATTAATAGCATTTACCTATATAATATAATAAAGTATTAGTAGTATATACTAATACTAAATAGCATTTATCTATATATAATATAATTTTATATACCAATTTGGTAATTCGAATGCGGTAATGCGGTACCCGATTTCAATTACCGAATTTGAATGCGAAATCGGTTATTACCTAATTTATAATCTCATTACCTATTTCATACCATATTAGAATTCGGTGAATTTGGTACGTACCGAATTTGTACCAAATTACCAAATACCCGATTTCAAATTACCGAATTGAATTTGAAACCGGTTATGAATTCGGTAAGAACCGAATTTGCTCACCCCTACATCCCGCATAATCCTTCGTGTATGTCCCTTAGGACATTCTCCCCTTCTTCGGCAGTAATGCAACAGGTTTCATTGATCCAAAAGAATATATACAATAGGTTTCAGCCTATATTAGGAAACTATACACAATTATATCCTTAATTCTAGGAATAAGATTTTACACCAAATTAGCTCTTCTACAGCTAATACACAGTTATAGTTATATAGAATTTCTCTCCACTAATCTCTCCTAATTTACACGATTTTATTACTCAATATTCTACTTCCCAAAAGTACAGATTTTCCCACACTCCCCCTCAAACTGGTTTGAAGATATCTTTCATCACCAGCTTGCTTACTAACAAATCAAACTATTTTTCGGGAAGACTCTTTGTAAGCAGATCTGCCACTTGGTCTCTAGTTGGCACATAGGTCATGCAGACTACACCTCCTTCTATTTTTTCTTTGATGAAGTGCTTATCTACTTCAACATGTTTCGTTCGGTCATAAAGAACTGGATTGTGAGCAATAGAAATAGCCGCTTTATTGTCACAATACAATTTCATAGGAAGTACTTCTGAAACCTTCAACTCCTGTAATATTCTTCTAATCCATATCACTTCACAAATACCTTGAGCAACAGCCCCGAAACTCTGCTTCTGCACTGCTCCTTGCCACAACATTCTGCTTCTTACTTCTCCAAATTACCAAATTACCTCCCACATACGTACAATATCTAGAAGTTGATCTTCTATCTGTTATACATCCAGCCTAATCCGCATCGGTATAGGCTTCAACTTGAAGATGTCCTCGTGCCTTAAAGAAAATACCTTTGCCAAGTGTTCCCTTTAGGTACCTTAGGATTCTATGAATTGCTTCAAAGTGCTCTGGGCCCGGTGAATGCATGAACTGACTAACAATATTTACTGGAAATGCTATGTCAGGCCGAGTGTGTGATAAATAAATAAGTCTTCCAACTAGTCTTTGAAACTTTTCTCTGTCTCTTACTTTCTCTGCACTGGCTGGTTAAAGTTTCAAATTTGGGTCCATGGGAGTTTAGCTGGCCTGCATCCCATCATACCTGTCTCTTTGAGCAAATCAAGCACATACTTTCTTTTGACTTACAACAATTCCCTCCTTGGATCGTGCAAATTCCATCCTGAGAAAATACTTTAAGTTTCCCAAGTCCTTGATTTCGAATTCCTTGGCCAAAAACTTCTTTAAATTCTCTAATCCTCCACAATCATCCCCTGTTAAAATAATGTCATCGACGTATACAATTAAAATTACAACTTTACCTTCTTTGAATGCCTATAAAACAAAGTATGGTCAGCCTGAATTTGTAAGAAACCAAATTTTTTAACAGTTTTGTCGAAGCGTTCAAACCAAGCTCTTGGTGATTGTTTAAGTCCATGAAGAGATTTTTTCAGTTTGCAAACTTTTCCAACACCATATTTGTCTACAAAACCTGGAGGAAGACTCATAAACACCTCCTTTTCTAGGTCTCCATTAAGAAAGGCATTTTTCACATCAAGTTGGTACAATGGCCAATTTGCATTAATAGTAAGAGATAAAAGGACTCGAATAGAATTTATCTTGGCAACAGGGGCAAATGTTTCTTGATAATCTATTCCACGGGTTTGTGTAAAACCCTTCGCAACTAATCTAGCCTTGTACCTTTCTACAGTACCATCTTCTTTGTTTTTAACTGTAAACACCCATTTGCACCCAACAATCTTTTTCTCTCTAGGCAACTCCACCACATCCCACGTATCATTCTTCCTCAATGCTTCCATCTCTTCAAACACTGCAGATTTCCAGTTCTGATCATCCAACGCTTCTTTAATGTTTCTAGGAATCACAAGTTTTGAAATTTCAGTGGTAAAGGCTCTATATTTAGGAGAAAGGTTATCATAGGACACATATTTGGAAATTGGATGTCTAGTACAAGTACGGGTTCCTTTCCTAATGGCGATGGGAAGGTCAAGATCAGATTCTTGAGTAGGAAGAATAAAGTTTAAAACTGGGTCAGATTCTGGAACAGCAGAAGAAAAGAAAGGTGAAATATTAACTGATGTATTTGGACAGACTTCACTTGAGGACTTCTCATGAACAAGAGCTGGACTCATCAATGGACCTTCACCCTTTTTAAAAGTATTTTTCCTAGTGTAGACCACAGGCTCAAGATTGGAACGATTTTTCTCTCGTCGTAATATTTCCATATCTAATAAACCAATATCAGTTTCTGCACTATCAAATTGAGGGATCTTCGTTTCCTTATCTGTTTCAAAAATTATATTTGGTAAAGCTTCAGTTTCCCAAAAATTTGATTCACTAGAATTCTCCCCCTGAATCAAAGGTTTGTTAAAGAAAGAAAGACCTTCCAAAAAGGTTGCATCCATAGTGACAAAGACTTTTCGTGTGAGAGGATTAAAGAATTTCTACCCTTTTTGATTTGGAGCATAACCAACAAAGACATATTTTTCGGCCCTAGGATCCAACTTGGACCAAGATTTCTTTGGAATATGCAAATAAGCAGTGCATCCAAATATTTTTAAAGGCAAATCTGAATTAACTCTTGATTCAGGAAAGTTTTTTTAAAAGCACTCTAAAGGAGTACTATATTGTAAGACCTTAGAAGACATCCTATTAATTAGGTATGATACTGTTAAAACAGCATCCCCCCAAAAATATTTTGGTAAGTTCATATAAAACATCATGGCACGAGCGACTTCCAACAGATGTTTGTTTTTATGCTTGGCAATTCCATTTTGTTCGGGGGTATCAGTGCAAGAAGACTGATGCAAGATTCCTTTTTCTTCAAAAACTGTTCCAAGGATACTATTATAATACTCTGTTCCATTATCAGACCGCAAAATACTTGCTTTTGTTTGAAATTGATTTTCTATCATGTTATAGAAATTTTGAAAAATGGTTGCTACTTCTGACTTCTTATGCATTAAGTATACCCAACATAAACGAGTATGGTTGTCTATAAACGTTACAAACCACCTTTTCCCGAAATAGTAGTAACCCTTGAGGGTCCTCAAACATCACTGTGAAACAAATAAAATGGTTTTGATGGTAAATAAGGCCTTGGGACATAAGATTTTCGTTGACTTTTAGCAAGCAAACAACTTTCACATTTTAGTTTTAGGAGGGTCACATTCTTAAAAAGCAAAGGAAACAAATGTTTTAGATAAATAAAACTAGGATGACCCAATCTGTAATGCCAAACCATTATTTGTTCATAAGCAGATACAGAAATATTACTACTAGACTCTTGAGCAATTTGAGCACTAGGTGAATTATCCTCAAGACAGTAAAGGCCATTGATCATTCTAGCCCTGCCAATCGTCATCCTCGAATTCTTGTCTTGAAAAACACAATGAGATTTATCAAAAATAGCCAAACAATTAGAATCTTTTGTTAGTTTACTAACTGATAAAAGATTGCAGGCCAATTTTGGAACATGAAGAACAGATTTCAGGTTAATATTTTTTGAGGTCTGTATTGAACCTTTTCCAGCAACAGGAGAGAAACCTCCATCTGCAACCTTGATTTTTTTATTTTCAAAACATGGTGTATATGATTGGAAGTGTTTAAATGAATTTGTCATATGGTCTGAGACTCCAGAATCTATGATCCATGGAGCAGAAAAGGTTGAGGAATTAGATAAAAAAGAATTGAATAGAGCCTTAGATCCAATACCTGTATGAGCCATAGAAGCATCAGGAAAGTCAGATGAGGTAGAACTGGATTTCAGTAGCATAAGAAGATGCTCCATTTGTTCTTTGGTGAAAGGGCCAGTATCAGCTTCATTAGCAGTAGGAACTTCTCTTCCAGACTTCTCTCCTCCTTTGTTTTTCCAATTTGGAGGTTTTCCGTGTAGTTTCCAACATGTGTCACGAGTGTGATGAGACTTATTACAATAGTCACACCAGACCTGTGGTTTTTCACTGGATTTTTCTCCTGTTCTACGTTGATAAGTTGATGTTTTAAAGGATGAGGCAACCTCTAAAGCCGATCCTGCAATAGCAACTCCAGGACCCTTCTTTCCCAGCATTACATTTCTTCTGCTTTCCTCCGTTCTAACCTCTGAGAACACCTCACCAATTGAAGGAAGAGGTTGTCTCCCAATAATTCTCCCTCTAACTTCATCAAATTCAACGTTTAGCCCTGCTAGAAATTTAAAGATTCGGCTATCTTCAACAATTTTTTTATGATGCTGAAAATCCTCTGTTGATTTCCACTCATAGCTGTTGAAGAGATCCAAATCCTGCCATATTCGCTTAAGCGAATTGAAATATTTTGTGACAATGTCTTCCCCTTAACGTAGATCTCCAATTTTGAGAGTCAACTCGAAAATTCGGGACTGATTTCTCAAATCAGAGTACATCTGATTGATATTTTTCCATAACTCTTGTGCCGTTGAATAGCACATGTAGTTAGAACTGATATCTTCCTCCATTGAGTTTACAAGCCATGTCATTACCATGGAGTTTTTCGCGTCCCATGTTGTGTAAGCAGGATCCGTGCTTATTGGAGCCTTTGTTTTACCAGTTAAATACCCCATCTTGCCACGACCTCTGATATACATCCGGATTGCTTGTGACCATCGGACAAAATTATCTCCATTCAGCCAAATGATAGTAATCTGAATTGAGTAAGAATCGATCCTAGTTTTCAAGGATTCGATTCTGTTTTTGGATGAAGAGGCAGTAGTTTGAGGATTAATGGTAGAGTCTGATGATGTTTCAGACATGATGAAAGGACAGGGGACAATGTAAAAAAAACAAGGAGGAAAAATGAAAAAAAAATCAGGCAAAGATGCTCTGATACCAACTTGAAAATAATGAATAAGGGGAATAATTATTTCATTGATCCAAAAGAATATATACAACAGGTTTCAGCCTATATTAGGAAACTATACACAATTATATTCTTAATCCTAGGAATAAAATTTTACACCAAATTAGCTCCTCTACAACTAATGCACAGTTATAGTTATATAGAATTTCTCTCCATTAATCTCTCCTAATTTACACGATTTTATTACTCAATATTCTACTTCCCAAAAATACAGATTTTTCCACAGTCCCCCATTCTCAAAAGGCCACGGGGGTGTGATGGGGATCATGAGATTAGTTGGCTAGTGATGCTTCGAGACGTGGTGCTGACAAGAAGGACAGCAAAGGACTAGAAGTTAGGCATCCCGCCGGATGGTTGGCCAAAAATAGCCAAGAAATAAGGCCTTCTTGACTAACATCCGGTAGCCGACGTGCACACCGCATAATCCTTCGTTTATGTCCCTTAGGGCATTCTCCCCTTCTTCAATAGTAATGCATCGTAACCATGGTCCGAAATAGGACCTCTTGTATAAGTTGCCGTCGCGGAGTGCATATCGGACCGCCTTGCGCTAGATTTTCCTCGCTTCGGCTTTGTCTTCTGGAAGAACATCATGACCCAGCAATCTGACTAGAGGACTCATCCAGGTGTCCCCCGAGCTCACTGGGTAGATTTGGTCTTCCAGGTAGCCCCGCTCGGATAAAACTTCCACGAGGACAGCCTTGTTGAACGCAGAGAACGAGGTGGAGGTTAGCTTAGACAAGGCATCAGCTCGCCAGTTTTGGGACCGCGATATCCTTTGGATTTCAAAGGATTTAAAATAAGTTTCCAACTGATGGACCTTAGAGAGGTATCGTTGCATGGTTTCCTCTCTGGCCTCATATTTTCCCAGGACTTGGCACACAACGAGTCGGGAATTGCTGTGGACTAAAATACGCTGAGCACCCAGCCGCCGAGCTAATTGTAAGCCCGCGGTGACTGCTTCGTATTCGGTTTCATTGTTGGAAGCGGTAAATCAAATCGGAGAGCATATGAACATGTCTCTCCGTGAGGGTCTTCGGGGAGCAATCCAGCTCCACTACCATCACTATTAGATGGCCCATCAACATATAAAGTCCACTTTTGCAGCTCAACGTCATCTAGAATGGCTTCTTGGCTTATAGAAAAGGTGAGATCGGCCAAGAAATCTGCTAGAGCCTGGGCCTTGATGGTAGTCCGAGGTTTGTAGGTCAGATCATACCCAACTCGATGGCCCACTTGGTGAGGCATCCTGAAGCTTCGGGACATGACAGGATCTGCCTAATGGGCTGATCTGTCCTCAAGCGTATATGATGAGCTAGAAAATAAGGTTTCAACCTCCGGGTCGCATGAACTAGCCCTAACACGAGCTTTTCTGTTCGGATGTACCGAGTCTCTGGTCCACGGAGGACTCGGCTGACGTAATAAATTAGCCTTTGGGCACCATCATCTTGTATCAACACTGCGCTTACCGCCTCTTCAACAGCGGAGAGGTAAAGGTAAAGCGTCTCTCCTGGCCTCGACGAAGTAAGGGTGGGAAGGTGGTGCAGATAATCCTTCATTTGTTCGAAAGCCTGTTGGCATTCTTCGATCCAAGAGAATTTGTCAACCTTTTTCAATACTTTGAAGAAAGGCAATGCCTTGGTGGCAGATTGGGACAAGCACAAGTTCGGAGCCGCCAACCGGCCTATGAGTCTTTGCACATTTCGGAGAGTTTGGGATGAAAACATTTATTGGATGGCTTTCACCTTATCAGGATTGGTTTCTATACCTCGGCGTGACACATAGCATCCCAAGAATTTTTTCGAGATGACACCGAATACGCACTTCTTGGGGTTGAGTATCATTCTAGTGTCACAGAGAATCTCGAGGACCTCTCTTACATCGAATAGAAAATTCGAAGTGGTCTTGCTTTTTAGGAGAGTGTCGTCCACGTAGGCTTCAACATTTCTGCATATCTGGGACTTGAACACCTAATTGATCAAACGCTGGTACGTCGTCCCGACATTTTTTAATCCGAAGGGCATGGTAGTGTAACAGTAGATTCCCTAATCTGTTTAAAATGTCATTTTTTCTTGGTTCTCCTCACTCATTCCCATCTGGTGATAGCTTTTAAAAGTTTCGAGGAAACAGAGGATCTCGTATCCCATTGTCAAGTCGACCAGAGCATCGATCCTTGGCAGAGGGTAACAACCTTTCGGGCAGGCTTTATTTAGATTAGTGAAGTCTACGAACATCCTCCATCCCCCTGTGTCTTTTTTAACCATAATCGGATTAGACAGGCAGGTGGGATATTGCACTTCTTTGATCATACGAGCTGGCAGGAGCATATCCACCTCTTCGGCTACAGCTTTGTTGCGGTCGGAGCCGAAGTGCCTCCTCTTTTGCTTAACAGATTTTGCATTAGGGTCCACGTTCAACTCATGCAACATGAGGTGGTGGGGTACCCCCATAACCTGCTCGCGCGGTCCAAGTAAAGACATCCTGATATTCTTTGAGCAAGGTTACCATCTCGCCTCAGAGAGGTTCGAATAAGTTGGTGCCGATGCAGATGATCTCCAGTCTCCAGCTTTTAAGGCTTCCCGGAGTGTCGAGGATCTATACAGTTTATCGAGAGAATGTTAGATCTAGTGCCCTCGGTCTTCGGCCCGGTCGTTGAAGAAGAGGCGGCCTGCAGGGTAGCGAGGTAGCATTCTCGTGCAGCGTAGACATCGCTGCTTATTTCAGCTATGCCTGCAGGCGTGGGGAATTTGAAACTTAGGTGATACGTTGAGTACACAACCCGCAATGCATTCAAGGTGGGCTGCCCCATAAGCAGGTTGTACGGGGAATCAGATTTGACAACAACAAAATTGACAGGGACGGTTCTAAACCGAGGGTGTCTTCTAACTGTCACCGTCAGCGTAATCATCCCTTTCGAGTAGACAACGTGTCCCCCGAATCCCACTAGAAGAGTCTTCACAGGTACGAGTTGATCCCTAGTCAACTTCAAACTTTCAAAAATCCGGTAGTACATGATGTCTACCGAACTCTCGGGGTCAACGTACACCTTCTTCATTATGTAATTATTGGTCAGTAACTCAATCACCAAGGCCTCGTGATTGTTGGAGGCAGTTGGAACGGGGTCATTTGGACCATATGTTATTGTCTCCGTAAGGCGAGAGCTTGCCTCGGTCTGATCCGGATTAGCCTGCCTGTAGGTTCTCTTCCGGGAGTTTTGACTATCTCCTCCCATCGGACCTCCAGTTATGGTATTGATAATCTAGGCTATGTTCGGCCTGTAACCTGACCCACAGCCAGGGGATCCATCTCGAAAAGGCCTCCTTGACTCCCTAGGATCTTCAGGGGGTCGACAACTACTCCTCGACCCCCGCTTATCTTCTCGGCGTTGTTTACCTCGGAGATCACGGCGGGTGTCATCCCTATTGCATTCCTCATTTCTGCGGACGAATTGCCTTAGGTACCCCCGCTTGATTAAATCCTCGATGTCTTTCTTCAAATCATTACAGTCCTCATTTTCGTACCCGATGTCCCAGTGATAGGCGCAGTAGAAGTTAGAATTTCCCTTTTCCCTTCTTCCGGCCATTCGGGAAGGAACACGTCTGAGGTGATTTTGCTCCATGATCGCTAGGATGTGAGAACGGTTGATGTTTAGAGGGGTGAGATCAGAATCAGGGATGGCTGACTTGCTCTTAGCGATTCTGTCAAAAATAATTCGGCGATCCTTTCGATCTCGGTTGGGGCTCAGAAGGCCTCCAGTAGAGCCAGTTTCACCTCGGGTTGATTGAATCATGTCCCAAGCGAACTACCTGAGCTTCTTTCTTTATTCGGTTCAGGTCTTCGGCCTGTATCCCTTTTTCGACCTTCTACCAGAGCTCCCGGACTGTGCGAGGATATTTCTTGTGCACTCCGGTATTAAACACTCTGACAATAAGCCCATTGGTGAAGGCGGCAATAGTTACCGGCTCGTTGGGATAAGGTATCTGCGCGCTCTCCTCCTGGAACCTCTGCACATAAGCACGGAGGGATCCCCCCAGATTCTGCTGTATATTTAGCAAATATGCCGAGTTCTTCGCCGTCGGCCGGAAGGATATAAATCGATGGAGAAATTTGTCCACCAATTCTCTCAGGGTAGAGATGCTCCTAGGTTCTTGACCGCAGAATCATTTTCGAGCAGTCCCCTGTAGGAATACCGGAAAAATTTGACAGATAACGGGGTTGGGAATACAGTCTAATTGAAAAAGCCTAGATGAACGCGTGAATGTGATCCTCAGGGTCACCTCGCCCATTATAAGATGGTATGGCGGGTAGTTTGAAGTTTGAGGGAAGTATCTTCTCGTTGATGTCATCCGTGAAAGGCGAAACTTTCATGTAGTCTACTTCTAACCTTCCAGGGAGCCGAGGTTCTTCCTAAACTCGTTTCCCTAACAATCCCCGTGAAAGAGCGTTAGAGATAGAGGCTATTCTAGAAGTAGCCTTAGATGAGACTCGATTCGGGGTGCTTCTAAAGGAATGTTTCCCATCAAACTCTTCCTCGAATAAGATCTCGGGGGATTCTTCGGATCTTCTCTTGGAAGATTCAGCCTTTTGTTTGCCTTGCCTCTTGAAGTATCTTCCCAACTATTCAAAGATGTTGGGGTTTTTAGCCACGAATTCAGCCATTCGGGTCATAGCTTCTCCGTTAGTGGGCTGGGTCTCAGGAGACCCCTGTCCTTCAGAAACATCTTGTTGGGTTGTAGCACTGGGTTCAGCCCCAATAGTGAGAACCTTCTTGCTTCTAGAACACCTAGGCTTCATTCTTCAATGTCTTCAGCTTCCCACAGACGGCGCCAATTAAAGAGGTAATTTTCAGGTTCAGCAGGCGGTACCTGAGCGCCGGAGTAATTCTCCTGAAGCGAGTACGGCCCCACGGAAGTCACCTGCCTAAATTATCAGAGGTGGGGTAAAGTCCCCCGATTTACCTCCGACGATCTAGTTAGTCTAGATTAAGAGGGATGTTGTAAAAGAGTTTAAAAGTATAGTGCTTCTTACAGAGTATTATCCTTCTCTTTTTCTGAGTGAGGTTCTTGTATTTATAGGGGACAATTGGGAGGAATGACAATTGGGTTCAATTTCCTAGGACCTGACAGACAGGTCAGTCTGTCCTGGTGGGTCTGTGCCAGACAGGTCCTAGCAGGCGTCTTGTCCCTTAGCAGGTGTCAGTCTGTGCCCTGACTTTAGCTATCTTATCAGCCACAGTGGAACATCATGGTGGCCACCGCAATAGCCAAGGTGATCGGGACGGATATTGGACCCTCAAGCATATTCACCTCTAGTCGGCATGACAAGGCAGAGGTGGAATTAAGGGAGGCGGAGTCTGCTTAGCTGAGCCGAGCCGAAATGACCACCCTCAATAAGCCCTCAAGCCTTGGGAAGGAACAGGCTTCTTGTTGCCTTCCTGAAGCTTCCGTGTGAACGTCGCAGGTCATCAAAGTGTCAGGATGACACGTTAACTCAGTGAGAAGACGTAAGGGTGATAAGGTGGCTGTCAGTTATAATGACAGTATGTGAAAGGACGCATGACAGGGGGGAGGAATAATGGTCGGTCATAAATGAGGAGAGAAGGTTCAGTTTTGGGAAACTCGAGGAACGCTGCCCTTTCATCTTCCCATATGCTTGTCTAAATAGGGGATCTCTTTCTCGCCATTAATCCTTTTACCGTAGAAATCTACAGCACCATTATAGTGAATCGTCCTAGATCAGAGTCTTCAACTGCTCACTGCAGCCCGCTTTCTTCCATAAAAAGTAAGTCTACCCCCTTCATTACCTTTTGGTCCATTCCAGTCTGCCCCGGGACCGCGCCTTCACCACAAGGTTTAATTCTAACGAGCTGATGCAAAAGTGCTTCAGTGGTCTAGGCTTCTACATCGGCCTTCTTCTCCCAACTGATGCAGAGGTATACCAATATGGTTGAGAACCAGCTCTTAACTGAACTCTTAGATAAAGTATCCCTGTTGGAAAAACAGTTGAAGTTGGCCGAGACGGAGAGGGATCAGGCCCTCAAGCAACGAGACATCGTGGTGGCCGAGGCAGAGCAAGTTGAGGCCACGATGAATTCTTTGAAGACCGCCTTGGAATAAGAAAAGAACCGACGTCTTGAAGAGGAGCAGTCTTCAAAGGAGGTCATTGAGAAGGCTGGGAGCTCGGCTGTGGAGGCCTTCTGCACCTCTGAGGCCTTCACGCGTGACCTCGGCGAGTTGATCCTGCCGAGTTTCATGTTCGTCTACATTTCAGCTATCCAAGATACTGCTCCCCATCTCACCCCAGAACAACTGAATTTGCTCAAGGACAAGGGCAGCTACAATGAGGATGCTAAGGAGTTGTGTGACCGCATAACTGAGGGCATTCAGGTGGAGAAGAACTTGGCTGAAGTGTGAGAGGAGTTCAACCGCGAGATGGTCCACTTCGAGCCAAATCCAGAGGGTAGCGACCTCGGCGACGGGGCAGGAGAAGAGACCGGCACCGGAGAGGGAGAGGGTTCGGTCGAGGCAAGGGGTTTTTAGAAGAGCCTCTCACCTCGGCATCTTATACTTGAACTTTTCTGCTCTTGTAATAGTTATATTTTCAATGACGTCACTTCTTCTGTTTTCATTTCTACTTGCTCTTTCACTCATTCCACCCCTACTTGTCCCCTTGTTTTCTTTAACAACATGAGACAGTGATGCTAAAAAAATAACTAGGTAAATAAAATGTATTTCACAAGTAGTTCGACATGAAATATAAATAATTTAAAGATAATACAATATAACATTCTCGATATACCAAGTTCGGGGTACCAGAGTACCATCCCGGTAAACCAATTTACAATAAGCATTTTGACTAGCCTCAACTATACAATATGGTCCTTCCTACCTCGGAGCTAACTTGCCCTGTGACTCAGATCGGCTGACTAAGTTCTTGCATAGGACAAGATCTCTTGGGATGAACCGAAGATGTCTAACACAGGTGTTATAGTAGCTATCCAGAATGTTCTTGTATACGGCAACTCGAGCTGTCGCAACATCTTTTTTCTCTTTGGCAAGGTCAAGATCCATTCTTCGCTCCTCTTCATTTGCCTCGATAGAGAAAGCAACCATTCGAGGACCTGGTAAGAGAAATTCAGCGGGGGCTACTGCCTCGAATCCATACGTTAGAGAAAATGAAGTTTCCTGAATAGCGGATCTCGGCGTGGTTCTGTAAGACTACAATACACTGGGGAGTTCATCCACCCAAGAGGATCCGAATTGGGGCAGCCTAGTTTTAATGTCGTGGGGAAGGGTTCGGCTGAAATTCTCGGCTTGTCCGTTGGCCTGGGGATGTCCTACCAAGGTGAAGTGCTGTTTGATCCCCAGGTTCTCGCACCATGCCTTGAAAGGGTTGTCTGCAAACTGCTTTTCATTGTCCGAGATGATGACCCGAGGGAGCCCGAAGGTAGATTATTGCTGTGTTTTTTTTTTTGGCTTATCAAACAATTTTTTGGTGCTTGAAGCCTCCCAGTTCTGTTATATTCTGTGTTGTATAGCTGTATTGTAGCTTCCTAAATGCAAGAGATTTAGATGTGCAGCTACTAGTCTTATCCTTGTCTCGGGGAGATATTTGGCTGGTATTTTTATCAGCAACTGCCAGAGTGAGTTCCTGAGATGTTATATTTTCATGATTTGTTGCGTCAACAAGCTTAACATGAGGTAGATGTATTATGAAGCTAAGTCAAAATTTCTATATGATTCATACTCTGTTCGTTCTCCTGATTATCACGGGCTTGAAGGGTTAACTGTCATTTTCAGAAGATTACTTCCAAATATGAAATTCTCCATTTTGATTTTAATGGTTGTGCTTTATTCTGTTTTCATCTGAGAAATAATTTTAACTGTGGTGTTCCTTTATATCTGTTTGATGTCTCTATTTGATTGTGTCAAGTGTACTTCCATGATTCCTGATTGCTTGACCTGTTGGTGCCTCATTGGGCGAAAGCTCATTCGGATTATTTTTGTTTACCTTACAGGGTCAATATTTTGGGAACTATTGTGACGCCCCTACTTCTCCCAAGGGTATTCGCGGAACACCTGCCTAACTCTCGCCAGGATTCGATACAAGTCAAATTTAAACTTAAGGAAAAACAGCCAATAACAAAAGTCAATATAAAGAAAAATCACTTCCTTATATAAACATTCAAATCTTACATCATAAGTTACCAAAAGTACATCAACTTTTTCAAAATACAACCACTATAAGTCGATTAGTCAATTACATCCCAAGATTTCCAATCAAAAGTAATCAAGTCGGTTTCCCCAAAATTCTTTTCAATCCAAACTCCTGTTAAGGAAAACAAATTAATAGGGTGAGCTGACGCTCAATGAAGCCAAGAAAAGACATGCAAGCACATAGTTCAAGTAACAATAATACTTATACAATAAATAAAGTTAGAAAATTCAAGTAATTCACAATTAACAATAAAGCAAACTCAAAAGGATACGGGAGCTCTCAGGAGCTCATTTTCACTTGCTTTGCTAAGACTCGATCCAATACCTCCACGGAATGACACTGTCAACCGAGTAGGTATTAAGTCCGTAAAACTCCACTTACTTCACAATTCCGTCCACCGTTACACCCTCTTAATCGGGCCCGCACGTCGATTATTAAAGGCAATACTGCTCGAATATGCCAAGTAAGATCTCTCAAATAGATCATGCTTTAAGATCTATCTCATGGTTCACCAAGTTTCTCGACCAAACCCATGCCGACTCGAGTCACAAGGTTATCCTATGAGTTTGGGCGTCCCCCACGATTATAAGTATAAGTCGATGAGATTCACTCCAATCGACATTGAGTCAAACACAAGTATAATTTTATAAGTTGATGAGATTCACTCCAATCGACATCGATTCAAACACCAAGATAACTTACAATTTCGACAATTCACTTAATTCACTTATCAATTCACTTAACACAATTCAATTATAAATTTACTTAAAAGAGAACGAGTGCGATAAAGTACACGCTCGTCTCGACAATTCTAAAGCACATAATGAGCAAGAAAACAATTCCAGTACTTAGCAACAATTCATGCACTTGACACTCACCAATTCAAAATAAGTGAGTAAATAAGGTTCTTCAGTTGTCTACACCGGAATTCCCTTGGAAACCCTCTTGAGTACCTGAAGAAATAGTGATCAATCATCACTCACACATACTCACAACTACTTATTATTCAAGGAAGAAAGTACACTCACTTAAAATTAAGGCAATGTCTTAAAAGAGAACATTAATCCATAGAAAATCGAGATTCAAAAGTAAGGATTTAAAGTTACAAAGGAAACTTGTATCCTCCATGAATACGAGTTTAAAATGGACAATCAATATCGAAAGAAAGTGAAAAGTTCTTAAAAGTTCATCTTTTAAGAAATAAAAAATTTTCAGTTTTGCGCGATAAAACTTGAAAAAATCAGATCTTAAATTTGGTACATCGAAAAATGAAAAACTTTATACCGTTGGAAACTAGATTCAAAGTACTAAAATTTCCTGGAGATACTTTTCCAAGATTTCAACCAGAAAGCATTCAAATTTCAGCTCAAAGTTACAGTTTCAAGAAGACAGGACAGAACAAGTCTTTGTTTTCAGCAATGTTTGGAAATTTGGCAAAATTCACAGAAAATGAATCAGCCTCTGAAATTTATAACACAACAAGAGTTCCAAATCAAGTTTCAAACACAACAAACGGAACTAAATTTGGAGTTTTGAGCAATCAGATATAACAGTTTGAAGTCGGCTGATTTTTGCAACCTGATCAGTGGATTTCCAGATTTGAAGAGCAATCTTTGGGCATTATTTGGGCCTCGAAATGATATTAAAATTATGCCAAATTTGGTACACTTAAACTTCCATATGCGGACTACCTCTATATCAAAATGTAGGCAAAAAATCGTACGGGAAGGCAGTTAACGAAACGACCAAATTTTGTGAAATTCTTCAAAGCTAATCTGCCAACCCTATCTTTCTTTCTTTTTCAAAAGTTTTGTCCAACGAAATCAGCCCCAATTCACTCCATTTTTTAAACCAAGGTTTCAGAATATTTAATGAGCAATCGATGGGTAAATAACACTAAAAGTTTTGAAATAAAACACTCCAAAACAGAATTGACCATTAGGTCAGCAGGGAAGGGAAAATTTTCCAGTTTTCTAGCTTGATGCAGTTTCGAAATCAGACCATATTTAACTCTACACAAGTCCAAATTGAGAATGTTCTATGGCGTTAGAAATTAGGTTCAAAATGCTACAATTCATAAGAAGACATCATTTTAAAAATCTTCTTTTAAAGCGTGATATTGTTCCACAATTAAGATATATGCTTGTCGAGGTGGTTTCTTACAGAGGTACATTCTTATAGAGGTACACACCACAAGGCAATAGAGTTATTATGCTGCTTCGTTTCTTTGCTTCAAATTGAATTGGCCAATTTCTCAATGTCGTATATCCATTTCTTGTTCAATTTATTGATACAGACGTTATGAAGTTATGTTTTACTTTGTTATTCTTTTACTACTTAACTCGAGTCTCTGGAGCTTGTTCGAACTAGATGTTTTGCATAGTTCGTTCATTACAAAATTCCAGGCAATGATAATTAAAGGCTAACATTGAGTTAATCATTTTTGGGGAGAGGGTGTGATACTACTAAGATTTGTAGTTCTCATCATTTCTGAACTTTGAGTGAATGATCGGAGTTGTACTTAGAAACAAGGTTTAGTGCAGGTAAACCACTCTTGAACTTGTACCTAGAATTATGCAAAAAAAACCCTGTGACGACCTCATATTCCTCTAGGTCGTACCCTAGGGTTTAGCGGACAACAATGCCATCCTTCAACTTGACCGATGTAATTATTAGGACAAAAATTAGGGCAAGAAGGATGGCACTGTCAAAGTTACTATGGAAATGAGTAGAGTTTTGATGAATTCTGACTCCATTAGTTTAGAAAATGTGAACGCTCCTTATATTCTAAAACTTAGGCGTAAGACTAGAAATTTTGAGAGATGAAAATCATATTCCCTTTTCTCGATTTTCGTGTCGAAAGTAAATATGGTACTTTCTTTTGGAACTGAGGGTTCTTGCCAAGACTTGACTCGAAAATGACTTTTGAGCTTCCTTTGAGTATTATTTCAACGATTTAGCGAGAAAGGCTCCTTTAACTTGACTCGAACTTGTGATCTTGAGAGTGGGAAGCAAAAAGATGTTTTTCTTATTAGCCTTGATCGAGTACCTAGATAATCGTGATTATGCATGTTTCAGGTGGTCACGAGGACGCCGAGGAGCTTGTCTGACCTCTCGCTTTGCTCTTGTTTTACCCTTGTCTTTTGGTGAGTGTCAAGTGCATGTTCAATGTTACTATGATTGAAATGATATTTGTACAAGTGCTATATGATACGTGAACTTGCTGAGACGAGGGTGTACTTTACCGCTCTCGCCCTCTCTCTCTCTTGATTGAATGATACTTGTTAAATGAATGTATATGACTTGCACTTTTACTTGAACATGTTTTAACTCTTGAGCACTGAGCATCAGCATATACCACACCCTATTCAGGTGGGATGTGCCTCTCATACCGACTCAGTGCTATGATCGATTCTCTGAGAGGCAACATGTACCACACCCTAATCGGGTGGGAGGTGCCTCTCATACCGACTCAGAGCCATGAACAATTCTAAATCGATTGAAACGTTGTCTCATCGACCAATTATACTTGTAGGGATGCCTAATCCATTGGCTAACCTCGTAACTCGAACCGATAAGGGCTTGGTTGAGAAGCTTGGTAAACCTTGGAAAATGATATAGTTTGATCTTTTGAGATCTCGTTTGGCATACTCGAATAGTATCGCCACTGCATGAATGTTTGGTTTCGAATCCGAGTGGGTGTTATGTTGGATGGAAGAAGTAAGTGGAGCGCTACGGTCATGTTACTTCTTGAGTTGACGGAGAGTCAATCCCTAAATGGAGTGAATCGGTTGAGATGTGGAAATAGCTCCTGAGAGCTCCTGTATCCTTCCATGTGTGTTTAATTTCTACTTGTGCACTCAAATGAAATTTCATGTGAACGTTGCTTTCAAGTATATTATTTGATTGATTGATGTTACTTGCTTGATTTTCTTGGCCTCACTGAGCGTTAGCTTATCTCTTTAAGTTTGTTTTCCTTAACAGGACTTGGAGGTGGAAGTTGGTGATTCTAGATTAGCGACTTTTGGTTGATGCGAGTATACTTTTATATGTTATTGGAGACCATTAAAGTGTAAATTTTGTTATACTTGGGTATTTTGGATTGCAATTGTAAATGGTATACTTGGGAGTTTTGGGACTTGTATATTCGAAGTATTTTTAAATTAAGTCGATAGTTGACTTGTGGTTCTTTATTAAATTTGAATGAGCGCGTGAGTCCTGACAAGAGTTGGGCAGGCGTCCCGCTGATACCCTAGGGTTCGTCCTAGGGAGAGGTGGGGGTGTCACATATTCATTTTTGTTCTCTTTTCTTTTATAATTGCAAGTGCTAACGGAGAAGAAGCTGCAGTAGTTGAAAGCATTTGCATAACACCCTTAGCTCTTGATCAGCAACCTGACTTAAAAAAGAAGGCAGTAAAGTGCTCCATTTGTCGAGCTTCTAGACATAACAGAAAAACATGTTCCTCCCAACAAGCACAATCATGAAGAAGAAGAAGGTAGCAATAGATGTTTGTGGCCCTATGTTGAACCAGTGGGGAAGAAACCAAGGACAAAACAAAAAGTGAGCCTTATTTGGGCATGATGAGAGCTTGAATTTTTAGTTATTTCTTAATAACATTATGTATTGAAAACTTCCATGCTAATGTAGGCTTATAGGCTCATTGATGAATCGGATATGAAGAGAGTGGAGCGCCAAGTTGAAATCATGACTGATTAATGCTTTGATACTTAGTGCATTACAACAAGTTTAGGTTGCAATTTTGTTGTATCATCTTTTGGATACAATAGAAATTGTTTTGTTAATGACTGCAATCATTAAGTGTATGGAATTTTGGTTATTGTCAAAATTACAATGTGTGCATTACTACTGAATAGTTTTTATGTATTTTTTCTGGTTTGGATTGCCCATATTTAAGACAAAACTCTGTCAAAATTTTGGTAAAAAATAAAGGAATGTAAAAAGGTTTCAACATAAGAATATTAACTAAATCACAATTGCATTACTACTAAGTACGGCAGAAGCTTTACAAATAGGGTTGTAAATAGCTATCCAAATGTATAACAAAAGCTGCATAACAATCTAGTCAGCATCTATCCAAATATATGACAAAGCTCCTTAATCATCTAGTAAACATCTATTTCACCAAAATGTCAGCAAATTTTTTCTAACTTTTCACTAATTTCATTGTAGCATTTTCAGGTTTAAAACAGGGTCTTTATTTTTGGAAGTGTTAAGCAACAACACTGGTAATAAAATGCCATTACCTACCAATGCCAACAGCAATACTCTAGCCTTTTTTTTTAGCTTTGCATTTTCTAATTTCAACTTTCTATTTTCTGTTTCAGCTTTCCTGACCTCCCTTATCAGTTTTGTCATAATGTTCTTTGTATTTTCCGGCATCAGAGGATTATATCATAAGAAGTAATTACAAGCTCGTGGTGTTTGCAACAATAATTATTCCGCGATTACTAATGTAAAATGACAAAACTACCCAATTGATCAAATTCAACCATTCAAAAGTTACAATACCTCATAATTTCTGCAGCCATGCAACCTTCTTGATGGATTTATTTGTGTCCATGATGTAACTATTTTGCATTTTTCCAAGCATTGTTATTTCAAACTTGATCTCCATTGTAATATTCAAGTTTCCCTCGGCTAAATCTATGAGACCCCGAAAATTATTTTCATATTTTTTTATTTGAATTGTCTTGTCTTAAATTCTTGGTTGATTTAATAGTTAAATCATGATTTTTATCCTATTGCCTTATTCAACTTGGTGCATGTTGAGTTTCAAAATACGTTATGCAAATGTGACCAACTAGTAAGGTGTGTGGAATACATTTGGTGGACAAGAGGGAATTTTGTGCAAAAGAAATTATGTGATAAGAGGTGTTAAGAGTTAATTAGAGAAGAGATAAAGATTAGGGTGAATTAGAGACAAATAGATAGACTTGAGTTGCAATCTTGCCACTTATCAATCATCTAACCAACCTTGACCAAGACTAAACTTCATACTTATCGCAAACCAAACTTCCATTTCAACACCATTTCCTTCTTTCCTTGCAAGCCTTGGATGAAATTTAGGGAGAGAAAAAAAAACTAATTTCTAGCTTTGCTTTCTTATCCAATTAGTGAGCAAACAAGAGAGAAGCCCTAATCTACTCCATCAATCCTTCAGTCAAGTTTAGAAGGAAACTCTTGGAGGGGTTTTTGGAGGAGGAAGCTTTTCAACTTTCTTGATTTGCTTTCCATCTTAGGTTTTAGCGGTAAAGAGGTAAAACTTGCAAGGAAACCTATCTTTCTTATCTTATTTTTGAGTTTATTTGGTGTATGATGTTATAGGAGCAAAAAAGGAGAAATTTTATGGAGGGTTTTAGTTGTTTTTAAGTTGTCTTCTTGATAGTTCGTTGCTGGAAAATTTTCAGTTTTATGTATGTGGTTATATCATTAGTTTAAAAGTTTTATATATGGATTTTGGTAGGAATCATGTGACAGCCCCACTGTCCCTTAGGGCATACCCCAAAGGTTAGCGGACTACCTGCCCAACTCTCGCCAGGACTACTAAGCCAAAATTCACATTTACCATACTAAAACGCGACATTTAATTTTGATTAATCAATCCATAATATATACAATGGAGTCTCTAACGTTTCAACTTAAATTACAAGTCAGAGTATCCAAACCTATACAAATACATGCAAAGTTGTGAATACAGAGGAGGTTAAACAAAAAAAAAAAGAAGCTAAACTATCTCAACTCTTTTCCAAAAATTCACGTCAATTATAAACTTTTTTATCAATATATCATGTTATACCCATATATCAAAATTTTTAGCATTAAAAATATAAAGTATAACTACTTCATTTTTTTTAATTTTAGGAAATTTTTCTCTCATTTTGTAATTCTAAAATTGTTGGGTTCTTATAAAATAATATTCTTCATAATTTCAATATAGATTTAAAATAATCTTTGTAAGATGTGTTTTTAAAATTGTTTAAAATTATCATCCTTTCCATTATCTCTTCCCTCCTAACTTGCTATTCATTGCCTTCTATGACTTTCAAACCTCTTACCATGATGTCTTTTATGACTTTCAAAATAATCTTTGTAATATGTGTTTTTAATTATCATTCTTTCCATCATCTCTTAACTACTAACTGGTTATCCGCTGCCTTCTATGACTTTCAGATCTCTTACCACGCTATCATCTTTCCTGTAATATCCTAAATCTCATTCTTTCTTCTTTCCTCTCTTCATCCAATCTTGTATTAGTTTACTTTCTTTTTTTCGATTTTTCTCACCACTCTTTAACTTCTTGCTATTCTCTTTCTAGCCTCTGACTTTCTATCTTTGCCACCGAATTTCCTATTTTTTTCCCTTCACCATTCTCCCAAACCCTTTAAATCCATAATTTATTTTTTCAGGCCTGTAGTACTTTTGTTTTCTATTTAGTGCTTTCATAATTTAGGATTAACAAATAGTACCATTGTTGATATTTTAATCTATGACCAATGAATATTATTTCTATTTATTTTCTATATAATTTGCCCTTTTAATTAGGATTACTAAGTTAAAAAGGAAAATATTGTTTTCACTTTTAGTACGGTTGGTGATTTTCCTCTTTGTTTACCCTCACACGAATAGATTCAAATCAAATTCCTATATAAGTGGAATGACCAATGAATATTATTTCCTTTTTATTTTCTATATAATTTGCCCTTTTAATGAGGATTACTAAGTTAAAAAGGAAAATATTGTTTTTCACTTCTAGTACGGTTGGTGATTTTCTTCTTTATTTACCCTCACACGAATAGATTTCAAATCAAATTCTTATATAAGTGGACTACATTCAAAAGGCATGAAAAGGATATATAATAATTAAAAAATTTAAAATTCTATAAAAAAAAAGAATGAGAAATTATATGCATTCTGAATTAACCATTCTAAAAACTCTCCCTCCAATACATATAGATATAGATATAGATTCTCATGCCTCCATCTATCTAGTAATTTTGTAGACAAACAAAGTTAATTTTAAAAAGTCACAAAACGGTGCTAAGCTGACACCGCAATAGGTAGGCAGTTTGATTGATCCCTCCTCGGTTTACTACTTCCAAACTTAATCTTTGCTTAAAATGAGCAAACTTTGATAGTTTTCTTTTCTTTGCTTACTCGAGTTATATACTTTTTGTCTCACCATGATTGCTTGTAAAAGGGGTTGTACTCATGTTTACGGATGAAGAACATTTTGTAATCTTTATAAGAAACTAATCCATTGAGTAGTTTGCATTTGACATGATCGAAATTATTACTAATTAAGAGTCGAAAGTAAATACAACAGAATTTAAACATGAAAGTGTAATATTAAAAAATTGCTAGTATTGTATACTACTGATAATGTAGTGATTTTTTTACACTAACAATTTTAGATGTATATCACACGTGTATGTATATTATATGATACTAATCTAAATCTACTCGTACAAAAAAATAATTTTACATTGACTATATATATATAACTTTAGGCCGTGAAGGATATACCAACGCATTTTTATTCCTTTATTACTACCCCGGTGAGAGAGAGAGAGAGAGAGAGAGAGAGAGAGAGAGGCGGGAATATTTCAAGGATGCAAAGGCAGCGCTTTTAGCTGCTTAATGGAGATTATAACCTTTTCCGGATAAGACTACTGGGCTAATTAAATTAATGTTCTCCTTAAACCCTGATCAATCCCCAGCTACAGAAAACAACAAGGCTCTTAAACCCTCCACTCCCTTTCTTCATCTCCCTCCTCCATCCTTCCGCTCCATAGGAAACCGAAGGAAAGTTGTCCTAATTGTTGATAAGGAAGTGAAGATCATAATTCTTGATCTTGATGACTATTGGAAGAAATTATAAGTGGCAGATTTGTCATCCTTCAGCGTTTTGGTCATAACTGCAGTTAGGTATATCGGATCAAGATAAATTTTATGGACTTTAAACTAAGACATAGACCTACATTTTCTATGAAGACATCAACATCCAGTTCTCGCATTCTCAGGGTCAAAAATTGAAATCTCAGAGAAACAGAAAACTATCAGTTAAACAGGGCATTTGGGCAATCACGGATATTTTAGTCATTTCATAGGCTACAGTGATTCGATTGAGCTGAAAAATTTTGGGTAGAAATCTAACTCAACTCCCTACAACTTTCATGTTTTGTTCAAAAGCTGATTCAATCTGAAACATGGAGAAATTTGCAGCCCAAATTTCTACTTCATCCAGTAAAAGACAGAACAGGTATGCAATTTCAGTCAAATTTGAAAAATCATAGATATTCATAGGAATTGAGAAAAAGGCTGAAATTTCCACGGTTGATAGTTCTTTGACTCTAGTTTCAAATGCAGCAAACAGAACTCAATTCCGACTTTCTACAATAAGATATAGCAGATTTCCTAAGGCTGCCCAAGGGTTCCTGTAGACAAAATTTTCAGCAGCACTTCCTTTGTGTTTACCAATTTATCCAGCCATTTCAAGGCTACACTTTCACCACAAGACAGCCCCAATCAAGTTCACAAGATATAGGATGCATAGAGTACTTATTTTAGCCACAAACTAGCTGTAAGCAACATATACTTAAGCTGAAAATCCTCCACCAAGGCTGAAATTTCACATTTAAAGCTGGAAATCCTATTTTGAAGCTAAAATTTCATACCAAAGCTAGAGTTCTTCATATCTCAACTTTCATGTCCAAATCAAAACTAAAAACTCCCAATTCATGGCTGGAAAATATAAAAAAAAGCTGAAAAATTCCAACAACATCACAAATCCATGAAATCAACCATAAAACTTCCATATTCAAGTCATATGCCCACTTAAATGCAAGATTAAAGGGAAAAAGTAGTTCCTTACCAAGATTACCTTCAATTCCTAAAGAGAGTAGCAAACCACAGCTTTCTTCCCTCAAAATCACACCACACCAAGCTTCTTCCTTCCTTGTTGCAACCTTCTACGGATGGATTTAACGTTTAAGGTTGATTTCCTACTAGTTCTAGCTTGGAATCAAAGTGAAATTAGAGAAGCTTTTCTTTCTTTTCTTGTCTCTAAAGTTCGGCCATCATGGAGGAGAAATGAAAGAAATTATGATCAATTGGAAGATAAAGATGGAAAGAAAGTCTTAGTCAAAGTTGGCTTAAGTGCCAACACTTGGCATCCCTCAACTTGTCTATTTTTTTTTCTTGTTTTATTTCTTTTCCTCTTGTTTCTTGGTCAACAATTTCGGCTAGCCTTAGGGGTTAAATTAGAGAGGATTAAATGAAATAAAAACAACGAGATTAGGGTAAGAAAGTATTGGTCAAGTGGTGTCCTCCACCGGTAACAAACGACGCACGTCGGTTCAAGCCTATTTTCCTTAAATCCTGCGTATTAATATTTTAACTTATGATTCACCAACTTATTAATAGCACTTCTAATCACACACTTCCCCTTATCTAAAACTCACTTTTAACCACCAAATTTAATACACACAGCTCACCAATTAAGCAGACTACCAAAATACACAAAACCCTAATTTACGCTAACTATAAAACTAAAGATGAAACTCTTGATTCTATGATTTATTGCAACTATTAAAGAAGTAAATGAGTAGTAAAGATATTTAAAAGTAATTTATTCAAAATAAAAGAGAATTTTAAGAAAATATGAGCAAATTTTCGAGTCTTCACACCGACCATGGAAAAAAGTTAGTCTAGGCGGTATAACTGCTCATATAGTTTAAGCAATCGGTATAAAACCGACCATTAGGTGGTAGAACAAACCATGTAGGCAGTAGGTTGTCAGAAAAGAAATAAAAGTAAAAAACAAGTTAGATTAGGATTGCTTTAAGATTAAGTGAAAGGGTCCTAAGGATTAGAATCCCTTGTTGTATCAAAATTAGAAGTAAGTTAAGGTGATTATGTTTATACTTCCATGATTTGTCAATGAATAACTTCGAAATATATGTCATTGCTTTTACCAATGAACATTTTTAAGAGAGACATCCTTGGCTAATTCGTAAAAAAATTGGTGAAAAATTGCTTTCACCAATTTTTTTAACTCTTTGAATCACATTTCACCTATTTTCGTAGAGAAAAGAAAGAAATAAATTAAATAAACTTAATGAAGTTATCACATGAATCTGACTAACCATTATTCTCTACCTTCGTGAGAATAAGGCTAGGATCTTAGAACTAAGATCTATATGTAGACAACTTTCATTGTTCATACAATCATCAAATAATTCATAGTTGGTGGCCAAACAACCACAAATAGCAAGTACAAATTCTTAGATATAACAAAATCATGAAATTACATAATCATTCCAAACTATTTCATATCAAAACAATAGCAAGTTCATCTTTTCCCTAAGATATGAAAACCTTAGCTAAACATCATGTTAAGCGTATCCAAGTATGAATAATACTTTGCAACTAAACACTGAAAATAAGCACAAGAGAAAAGGAGTATAGGAAGAAGAATTCTTATTCAATTTCTTCAAATTGAATCCTTGAACTCCTTTACAAGTTAATCTCTCAAATAAGCAAAGTGCAAGAGTATCCCTTCACTTTCTCTTTTAAACTCTCTCAATAAGCTAGACTAACAACTAGTATTAAAACTATACTAAGCTAAGCTATTGAGTTCTCCTCTTTTCTATTCTCTACTCTATTCTCCACACTTAGTCTTGTGAAGAGTTCTTCTATTTATAGACTAATTTGGATGCAAAAGACAAAGCGTAATCATCATAAATATTTTTCTTGAACCTATAAATTTGTTTTCTTTGAGTTCTAAAGCATCTTTTGTCGCTTTCTCGGATAGTTTCCACCGAAGTTTGATCACAAAAACGTGTCAAAAAGGTTGTTTGAACAAAATACAAGTTGCAAAGCAAGTTAAAATCTGAAATCAGGGATCTGCAACCCTAGATCTGCAAGGTAGGCTTGCGGTTCAGCTCATGGTTCTCCTCTCTTTGTAGGTTTGTTTTTGCTCAATCTTTAATATTGATCTTTTTTTCCATCAATTTCAACTGCAAATTTCATAGTTGGTGGGTCCTGGTGTAGTGGGATTATTTGGATTGTTACAACCTCTAGCAGATGGTTTGAAATTGATTCTAAAAGAACCTATTTCACCAAGTAGTGCTAATTTCTCCCTTTTAAGAATGGCTCCAGTGACTACATTTATGTTAAGTCTGGTCGCTTGGGCCGTTGTACCTTTTGATTATGGTATGGTATTGTCAGATCCGAACATAGGGCTACTTTATTTGTTTACCATATTTTCGCTAGGTGTTTATGGAATTATTATAGCAGGTTGGTCTAGTAATTAAGGGGCGGCCATTCGGTCACCTATGATACTAGGATCTATAGGTCCA
This sequence comes from Coffea eugenioides, assembly GCF_003713205.1. NCBI lineage: Eukaryota > Viridiplantae > Streptophyta > Magnoliopsida > Gentianales > Rubiaceae > Coffea > Coffea eugenioides. The sequence continues at coordinate 68,809,431 of NC_040036.1, forward strand.
AAATGGGTTTGTGTCGCAAGTGTTGAACGATATACTCTACACAGGTGTGGGCTTACAGGGCTAGAGCTCATAAACCCTTTCTTTCATTCATCAATAGGGCCCTAGTCGGTCACTTTTCTGGGCTGGCGAAGTCATAAAAAAGAGATCTTTCTCTTCGCACCTCAAATCAAGAGGAAGGGTTGCTTGTCAAACTGGCCTATAATATAATTCAAAAAAAGATATAATATAAATAAAAAGATTCACTTTTAACCGGCTTTTTTTCTTTGTCAACGCTACTAAGGACCTTGTAGGTTTGCCTGCTTGACTTATGAAAGATAATGAGAATGGGTTATTCAAACAAAAAGGAAAAGGCCCTACTTAGGTTTCGCAAGCCTTTGTCATTGTCAGTCAACTAAGTAGGGCCTGAGGCCCCCTTCGAATCCGTAACTTTGAGGAGCATGCCGCAACAAAAGGATGGTCCCTTATGCATTTCATTTTATCCGAAAGGGGAAAAAAAGTACCCCCCATCATAGTGAACCTCTCCTTGTGATCGGGATGAGATAGATGCCTCCCGGCCGGGGGGCGGATCGAATCGGAGTTTCCTTTGGTAACCACCGACCTACAGTTATCCTTAAACTTCCATGCTTGGTGGAGAAGAAGCGAACAAAGGTACGCTCGCTTGCTGTCTTGTTTCTCTGTCGCGAACTGGGATTGCTCGCCAGCTAGGTCAGATTGGAGCAAGATTCAAAGAGAATATATTACCTAATTCGGGGACAAGGGGCGGAACGACCTCTTTGATCTACTTACTGCAGCCAAGAATGAATAAAAACGTCGTCTAGGCCTTCCCTCTTGCTCCGATCTCCCCTACGCCTAGGACGTTGTCTGGGCCAAGAGCCATAGTTAGTTGTTGTTTCCATTTGGTTGTTTCTTTCTCATTGTTGATACCGGCAAGACCCAACCAGATGATGTTTGCTGGTTGGTAGTGAGAGGGCTCTTAGTACCTGCATACCCAAAAGGGGGGCGCTGGTTAAAAAACAATCATTTTCTTTTCTTTCTTGCTTTCCCTTAGCAGCGGGAAAGGAGTCTATCTATCTGCCTAGCTTTGGTAGATTTCCTCCAACGCAATCCACAGAAATTCCACGAATCCCTTGGTGGATAAGTCCGACGACTCAGCAGCAGTGCGGAATTTTGTTTCTCGTCTGGTGGATCTGATCTATAGTTAGGGGGCAATACATACCAAAAGGTTTGAAGAAGGAACGCGCATAAGAGTATATAACCAACCCACCCTTCTGCATAACCTATTCACATTAGTGAAGCGGCTGGATGCATAAGGGAAGTGCACCTTTGTGAGATGAGACCTTAGTCGGGATGCATAGGGGAGTCAACCTACGAGCACGGAAGAGCGTGGTACCGCTGCCCCTCTCTAAGTAAAGGTAAGATTCTTAGCCCTGTTGATGACTCCATCTAAAATACAATAGGGACAGCCGGAAACGACTGCTTCTTTCCTATCTTGAGTAGGCTTAAGTTAAGTAATAGGGGTCAGGTCAATAATAATTATGCTATTGCCCTACTGATTTAAGGCCGAAGCCCTAATGTCTAGGCGAATACACACCAATACAGTCATCTTTAATTAGAGGGATCAACCCAGGTTATTCAATAGAAGGTTCGAAAGGACCAGGGGGAGGGGACCGTAGCACGGAGCATATCCGGTATAGCCAGCTACACTACAAAGCAGATATCCTACTCGTTCTTGCATTACGCGCTTTTTCGAACAGAACGCGCACAATGCCTCTTCTTTCTACTTTACGTATACGAAGGCACCCAAAAACCATTATTCTGACTAATTAAATAAACTTAATGAAGTTATCACATGAATCTAACTAACCATTATTCTCTACTTTCGTGAGAATAAGGCTAGGATCTTAGAACTAAGATCTATATGTAGACAACTTTCATTGTTCATACAATCATCAAATAATTCATAGTTGGTGGCCAAACAACCACAAATAGCAAATACAAATTCTTAGATATAACAAAATCATGAAATTGCATAATCATTCCAAACTATTTCATATCAAAACAATAGCAAGTTCATCTTTTCCCTAAGATATGAAAACCTTAGCTAAACATCATGTTAAGCATATCCAAGTATGAATAATACTTTGCAACTAAACACTGAAAATAAGCACAAGAGAAAAAGAGTATAGGAAGAAGAATTCTTATTCAATTTCTTAAAGTTGAATCCTTGAACTCCTTTACAAGTTAATCTCTCAAATAAGCAAAATGCAAGAGTATCCCTTCACTTTCTCTTTTAAACTCTCTCAATAAGCTAGACTAACAACTACTATTAAAACTATACTAAGCTAAGCTATTGAGTTTTCCTCTTTTCTATTCTCTACTCTACTCTCCACACTTAGTCTTGTGAAGAGTTCTTCTATTTATAGACTAATTTGGATGCAAAAGACAAAGCGTAATCATCATAAATATTTTTCTTGAACCTATAAATTTGTTTTCTTTGAGTTCTAAAGCATCTTTTGTCATTTTCTCGGATAGTTTCCACCGAAATTTGATCACAAAAACGTGTCAAAAAGGTTGTTTGAACAAAATACAAGTTGCAAAGCAAGTTAAAATCTGAAATCAGGGATCTGCAACCCTAGATCTGCAAGGTAGGCTTGCGGTTCAGCTCATGGTTCTCCTCTCTTTGCAGGTTTGGCTCTTTTTGCTCAATCTTTAATATTGATCTTTTTTTCCATCAATTTCAACTGCAAATTTCTCGATGATGTAAGCTAAACTAGTTCTTGCACAAAGCATAAAAATTCTAACCCTTTAAGTTAACTTTCCAATGCATCAAAAATCATCACATTTGGATGTCTGTAGTATCGTAATTGGCCAAAGTACCCTTGACTGGTCAATCCTCTATTTCAACTTTTGATAGCAAATTTTTCCGATCGTTTGTCAGCATTTTGACTAAGTAAACTCTTGAACTAGATTTTGATTGTGCATAAGAATTGCATATCTTTGTCTTAATTCAAAATGGTTTAAAAATTATCTCAATCTAATACATGTAACTCAAGATTTGAGAGAAATATCAGAATGTGTCAGAGCTGTCAAAGTTCCATTTTATTGCAATTGAATGCTTTCCATACTTTGACGATTTTTCACTTCATATACACTCTAAAACACTTCAAATCTTCACAAATCAATTAAAATGACTTCTATTAATCCATGAAATTAATAACCTACAAAAAAAAAATCACAAATTTGGACATTAAACCGTATGCAAAAGTACTAATTGTTTCACATGAAAAAGTTGCTTTTACTGAAATTCGATAACTGAAAAAGTGTATTATCCAAAGCAACTAGTAGCTAGAAAATGGCCTTGGGCCATCTTTCGTTTTCTTTTTCTTTTGGTTGGGCCGAAAATTTCCTACGCCTAGCAAAAGTCCAAAAAACAAATACACAGACCAGCCCATCATTTTTTTTGCCAACTCAACCCAACCTAAATACATGAGCTTTCCTCCCAAGCTCATGCCATAACCCAATCAAAGACGCACCACATCTATTTACCAAAACCCAAAGAAAACAACATTAACCCAAGCATTGAATTATTTTATTAAACCCAACAAGACAAAAATCTGCTAAAAATTATTAAGGCTTAATAATGCCTTACAATCCAGAAATAATTTGCCCAAAAACCTAATTAAAATATGAAAAATAGGATTAAAACTTAAAAGGGCCAAAAATTGGTTCAATTTTCTCAATTTTGGGCCATATTAGAATTATGTGAAAATTAAGGGGTCTAAGTGCAATTTTTAAAATTTTCATGTAGCTTGATTCAAAGCTTCTTCTTCTGCAGCCTTCTTCGGCAACTTTGTTTCCTCAAATATAAGAACCATACGAGGTAACTACCGAGCCAACAAGATTGTGTAACTCATGTATTTTGTTTCCATAGACCAACGCCAAAGATTCACAAACAGAAAAGGGAATATTCAACAAGAAAATCATCTAAAAACAAGTATGGCAAAGAGATGGGCAAACTCATCAAACCAGCAACAAAATTCGAGAGTTCATGTCCGATGAGCTCTAATCTTTGCAAAAAAATGTGTTAAATCGACATGGATAGGAGCCATAATTACATGGGAGTGTTTGTGGGGTTAGATAAACGTGAAATGTTCCCTAGAAGGCGCGCTGATTCGTAGAATGAAGTCAAGAAAATTTTCGTCGCAGTGGGGTGCAGCACTGACAAACTCGAGTCTTGGAGCTTCAATTTATCTTTCTTGGAGGCATTTTCCCTTAATTGTTTCTGAACAAAAATGGTTCTAATACATCCCAATAAAGTGCAAAAGTAAAGAAATCCTCCTAAAAGCTCGAGATTTGCTCGAAATGTGATGAAGAAAGGGGCTGATTGCTCAGCCTGTTTTTCCCAAGAATTTTTCTGCAAAATTTTTTTTTCTTTCTCTCTCTAATTTTTCTTTCCTTTCATTTTCTCTTTGCTTTTTATTGCTCCGCCGCCACTCCCTTTTTTCTTCTCTAATGGTTCTATTTTGGTTCTATTTATACCAAACGAAGGCTCCCAAACCATCACCTCAAAGGTGAGGATGAAACCCAGCTATTGCTGCCATCTTTTGAGCCATTACATGACTTTAACTCTGGAACTTTCCTGATAATTCTGATGGTAAGGTGGCAAAAGGTTTTTAGGAAAAAGGAAAATCAAGAAAAACAGAGTGAAAATGGAATAGGAATGGCAGTTGCAATCTAGTACTAGAGCTCGTTCATGGCTTCTATACAAAGGAAGTGATGAATAACGCGAGTGCACTGCGCTCTTCTTTTTTTTTATGAAAACTAATTTGATTTCCTGGTTTTTTTTTGTCTTTTCTTTTCTTTTCTTTGCAATTTTTCTAAAAATGATTTGAAATGATCTTTCTTAAAAAGTAAAAATATCATGAAATGAAATGAATAAATAGATAAGTAAATAATAAAAATAATAAAATAAAAATAATAAAATAAAAATTTGAAATAAGGATAAATGCAAATTTTAGTGTCCACAAACTGGAGAAATGTCATTCTAAGCATTTTTCCATCAAATCGTTGAGAATAAGAAGCAATGAAGATTTGAAACACAACAACAGTTTGTACAAGGTGTCAAGATTAAAACCTACAAAATTATGTTGCAAGATTCCAATATTAAGTTGGTAAAAAGACAAAGCAAACAAGGAAAACAGAAATAATGATGCGATAACATTGCATTAAAATTGCAATAGGCATCATAGTAAGACTTACATTTAGTTTTAAAAACATATACACCAGTTATAATAATTGGAGAAAACTTGAAATTGCACTTTGTTTAACACAATGTACTTTCTTAACCACACAGGCGAGCAAAGTTGAATGTAACTTTAATCAAGTTCAAAACTTTACAGTCTACTAAATCAAGCAGTCGAGCAAATAATGGAAATCAACAACATGCAAAATTTCTCAACAATCTGTAAAAAAAGAAATTGCAAGCAAGCGGATAGAAAATTTATTTACCTGATAACAAAAAAAAGCCCTTCGTACCAACTCCTGTGCTCGTGTCTTTGCAAATACCTAATTTCAATCTGAAATTTCAAAGGTTAAACAACACAAGAGCATGAGTTAGCATGATATTCATAAAAACCTAGCTGCTTAAAGAAAACTTCAATTACAACTAAGTTTCACGGATTAACATTCACGGATTAACATTAAAAGAAATTTAGAAAAAAAGGAAAAATAAGGGACACTACAATAAAAAAGGGATTTGGCAAGGAACCAAAGTCCTTGCCAAAAGGCTAACTTTCTCACCAATTAGTTTCAGCGAGGAAAGTGCTTCCTTGCCAATTTTCTCGCTAGATGATCATTGCTAAAAGTCATTGGCGATAATGCTATTGTCTTTCTAACTAATGGGACTGATCAATAGCGAGGACAGACCCTCCTCACTAATAGCTTTGATACTATGGCAAGAAAAACTTTCTCTTCATTGAAGTCAGAAAGTCCCCACAAAAACTAGCGTTCCTTGTAAATTGTGATGACCCCACATCTCCTTAGGGTAAACCATAGGGTTTTGGCGAGCCGCCTGCCTAACCCTCGTTAGAACTCACTACGAGCCAAGTTTATAACTTAGAACTATCCAACCAACACGTCACTAATATATAGAAGAAGTCACTTCCTTCAAAATGTCATTCATTAACTACACCATAATATTCCAAAAATATATCAAGCGTCCCAAATTACAACTATCAAAAAATCACTTAAATTATTTATATCCATGGCTATACCAAAATATAGTCAAGGCTAGAGGTGCTATCGAGCATACTTGAGCTCGAGCTCGATCAAAATTTGTGCTACTCGAGCTTGACTCGATGAAATAAAACTAAATTCGAGCTCGACTCGTTTGGGCTCGAGTAAATATCAAACCCAAGCTACTCGAGCTCGAGCTCGAGTTTTGAAATAAATCTATAATTTTTTTTTAAAAATATATAATATATAATATAATATAAATATATAATATAAATAAAATATGAAAACTCGATTAAGCTCGGCGAGCACGCGAGTACTTATTTCTTGAGCTCGAAGTCGACTCGTTAAATTTAACGAGTAGCTCGAGCTCGATTTTACTGAGCTCGAGTCAAGCGTTTGATCATGCATTTGACATTTGATACACTTTCTGACAAAATTTGCACAGTCATGCCTCATAGTAAGCCAAAAATACCCTGAGCTCATGATCTTCTTAGTCAGTAGATGCCCATTCATGTGTGGCTCACAAACTCCACTGTGCACTTCCTTCATCAAATAATTGGCTTCCTCTTCATTAATGCATCTCGGAAGGCTCAAAAAGGATGTTTTCTTATATAACACTTCTCCATTTAAAAAAAATCTTGATGACATTCTGCATAAAAAACATTTTACAACATAATCAGCATCAGAAAGGTAGGATCCCGTTTTCATGAATTTCTTAATATCATTGTACCAGGGGCGAACATCAGACAGTGCGCTGGCCTATCCTGAAGTTGAATTTGTATAGGTTCAATCACTAGCTCATCTGGATGTTGGATCATCGAAGACAGAGTAGCTAAAGCATCAGCAAAGGCATTATGAGTGCGAAGAATATGTCTGAGTTCCAAATTCCTGAATTTACTGGCCAAACTAAGCAAACTACAATGATACAACATAATTTTTGAATCCCGAGTCACCCACTGCTTAAGCGTCTGGTGCACAAGTAAATCGGAATCACTAAATGCTATTAGGTTCTTGATCTCCATGCCAATGCCATTTTCAATCCAAAAATACAAGCTTTATACTCGGCCATGTTGTTGGTACAAGGAAACCGTAATTTGGCAGTAGCAGGATAGTGTTTCCCTGGCGACACTAAAACTGCTCCAATTCCAACTCCAAAAGAATTTGACGCACCATTGAAAAATAATCTCCATCCAAGATACTGCTCACTCATGTCCTCAACTGCTCCAATGAACATAATTTCTTCATCAGGAAAGTAGGTATGCAATGGCTGGTAATCATCCTCTCTTGAATTTTCTGCCAAATGATCTGCTATGGTTTGGTCATTGACTGCTTTTTGTGTTGTGAAGACAATGTCAAATTCAAAAAGGATCATTTACCACTTAGCCATACGTCCCGTGGGTATCGACTTTTCCAACAGGTATTTTAGAGGATCAAAACGAGAAATCAGGTACGTGGTATAACCAAGCAAATAATGTCTCAACTTCTAAGCTGTTTATGCTAAAGCACAACAACTTCTCTCAAAGAAAGAATAGTAGTTGGTAAGTAACTTGGCAAGTAACTGTTATTTCCCGGTTGAGCTCTCAGAGTCTAGTCGGATACCACAAACGGCACTCGATTTCAACTCCCAGACAGAAAGTTATGACCTAAAACGTGAACACTGGTTGGGATTTCCTGATCAGAAAATTTCCAAAATTCAACCTCACTTTAACCCTATTTAAACACAACTAAATGGAAAGCTTTTTTGGAAGGTAATTCATACACATAACCACCAACATGTATCAAGCATTATTGCACCAAACTAACATCAAAATTTTGAAATTAACAAGAGAGGAATAACCAGAAATTTTCGGCCAGCATACAACTTGATGTGAAAATCAATGTTGATGTGAAAACTCTCTAATTGAAACGAGCAAACAAAGAAAATGAAAACATAGGCCAATGGAAGTTCTAGCATAAACTCTTAATCAAACTTGTAAATGGGAGAAAGAACTTCACCGAGGCTTTATGGTGGCATGATTAATCAATTATGGTGACTAATGGTGATTTCCGGAGATAGCAGTGGTGTTGGCCTAAGCCACCAGCGATTTCCTTCTCTTCCTCCTCTGACTTTGTCTTTTCCCTTTTCTTATTTTATTTTTTTTCTGTTTGGTTTTGGGAGAGTAGGAGTGGAGGGGGGAAAGCCAAGAGAGAGAAAAAAAGCCATCTACACATCCATTTGCTCAATCTCTAAGTCAAGGTTTGCTTCTAACCTAACACAGTTTGAATTGAAGACATTTTAACTACGGGCGAAAAAATTTCTTCAAAATCAACTCCCTTCTTTTGATTGAAACCTTAAACAATAAATCTTGTTTTATATCTTGGTGTTGAAGAACCCTCTTCCTGCTTCAGTCTGTAAATCCACCTATTCTTCAAAACCCTTTTACTCTTTGGTAATTTTACCAACTCAAATGTTTGATTATCGTACAAGGATTCTCATCCTCCATAGCATGCAACCACTACTGCTTATTTGCATTCTCCATAACTTCTTCAAAGTATTCAGGCTCTCCCCCATCAGTTAGGAGCACATACTCATTTGAAGAATATCTAGTAGATTGTTGTCTAACTCTTATAGACCTTCTGAGTGGAGTTTCTTGTGGATCTACCATAGAATGACTGAGTTGATCATCATCATTTGTAGAATTATGTGTATCACCATCATGCTGGTCATCAGCAACATCATCATGCTGCATATCAACTCTTCTTTCAGCTCTTGTAGGCAACTGTGATATAGAAACTAACTCAAAACCTGTGAGGTCATCATGGATATGAGAGTCTGTCTTCCCAATATCATCGAGGGTTTGGTTTTCAAGAAACACAACATCACGGCTTCTCACAAGTTTCTTCGCAACTAGATCATACAGTCTGTAACCAAACTCATCTTAGCCATAACCAACAAAGATGCATGGTCTACTTTTTGTATCTAACTTTGACCTCTTATCTTTTGGAACATGAATATAAACTTTGCAATCGAAAACTCTCAAATGATCATATGAGGTGTTTTTACCAGTCCAAATAATTTTTGGAGCATCACCTTGCAAAGCAACAGTAGGAGTTAGATTCATAACATAAGCAATAGTATACAAAGCCTCACCCCAAAAGGACTTTGGCAGTTTCAACTTGCAAGTAGGCATCTAACTCTCTCTATCAATGTTCTATTCATTCTCTCGGCCAAACCATTCAGTTGAGGCGTATTTGGAAGCATCTTCTGCTGTCTAATTCCCTGTTGCTTACAATATTCTTCAAATGGTCCTTGATACTCACCCCTATTATCTGTCTAGATGCATTTCAACTTTTTTCTAGTTTACCTTTCGACCAAAGCTTGAAACTCTTTAAACTTACCAAGCATTTGATCTTTTGTTTTCAAGGTATAACCCATAGTTTCCTGGAATGATCATCAATAAAAGTAATACAGTAAGATGCACCCCAAAAGTTTGTACTTTTAAAGGGCCAAAAACATATGAATGCACCAAATCTAGCAAATTGCGCATTCGGCGAGGAGGATAAGTTTTGAAAGATACTCGATGTTGTTTTCCTACAAGAGAATGAGGACACTTCTCCAAGCTTGCATTCTTCACACCCGGAAAAGCATTCTTCTTCACCAAAGTCTCAAGTCCCTTTGCACTAATGCTTCTCCACCAAATTCACAGCGTTTCTCGAAATTGAAGCTTGCAACAAATATTAATTTATCTTCAATTTCGTAACTCGAGTTATAACTAGGGACCTTTTACTAAGCAACCATTTACCATCATCAAAATTATTACCAAAGCCATCATCATCAAGTTTTCCAATAGAAATCAGGTTCAAGCAAATAGCTGGAATATGCCTGACATCCTTGAGTAGTAATGTAGAGTCACTTGTAGACACCAAATTTTTCTTAATTTCAAGTGTGCTATTTTTCATTTAAATTGCTTGAATGATTATTTTAATTTTTTTTGTAGGTTTGTGAAAAAAAGAAAATATTTTTTTGTGGTTTCATACGCGCCTGCAGTGCACGCATGCGATTTCTCTTTCTTCATGCAATGAACCAGCAATAATAAATTTTTAGACAGATTTTTTGAATGAATTTTTCCTCCTTTTCTTTCTCTCCAAGTTTTGGATAGTATAAAGACAACTCATCATCCAAATTCTATCCTTTAACACCTACAAAAAATGAATCAAAAGGAGGGGAATGGGACACATAATCCTATTTTATCCTAATCATCAATTTTAGATTTTTGTCCTAACACACTTACCAAGAAGGAAAAAAAGAGACCACTTTTTCCTTCCTCTCTGAACTCTCAGTCTGGCTCCTAGAAAAAAAAAATCACACACTAAAACTCCCTCTCTTTCTCCCTTTCGGATAGACCACACACAAAAAAAAAACACAGTGGCACAACAAATTTGAATCTGTTATGCAATAGCAAGGCTACAAGAAAACCACTTTTGATCATTGTGTGTTTGTACAAAGGTTCTCACATAATAATTTTATTATTTTGCTGTTCTATGTTGATGATATGCTCATTGTTGGTCAAAGTGCTTCTAGAATTGCTAAATTGAAACAGGAGTTGAACAAGTCTTTTGCTATGAAAGACTTAGGACCGGTAAAGCAAATTCTTGGTGTAAGAATTATGCGAGACGGGGAAGTAAGGAAACATTGGTAATCACAGGAAAAGTACATTGAAAAGGTACTTCAAAGGTTTCAAATGGAGAAGGCTAAACCTGTTAGCACTCCTCTTGCAACGCATATGAAGTTGAGCATCTCACAATGTCCCTCTACTGAAGAAGAAAAGGAATATATGAGAAAGGTTCCTTATTCATCTGTGGATGATAGTCTCATGTATGCAATGGTGTGTATGAGGCCTGATATAGTTCATGCAGTCAGTACCATGAGCCGATTTCTCTCAAAACTTGGAAGAGAACATTGGAATACCTTGAAGTGGATTTTGAGATATCTCCGTGGTACTTCAGATTTGAAACTTTGCTTTGGAAGTGAGAAGTTAGTCTTCACTAGTTATACTGATGCTGATATGGCTGAAGATGTTGATACAAGGAAGTCTACTTCGGGTTACTTGATTACTTTTACAAGAGGAACAGTTTCTTGGCAATATAGGTTGCAAAAGTGTGTTGCATTATCAACCACTGAAGCCGAATTTGTTGCAACTACTAAAGCATGCAAGGAGTTGCTGTGGTTGAAAAAGTTTCTAAGGGAACTTGGTTGCTCTCAAGAGAGGTATAGGTTGCTTTGTGACAGTCAAAGTGCAATTCATCTTGGAAAGCATCCAACTTTTCATTCCAAATCTAAATATATTAATGTGAGATATCATTGGTTACGTTATGTGTTGGATGAGAAGTTGATTGAACTTGAAAAGGTACATACGGATGACAATGGTGTTGATATGATGACCAAATCACTGCTAAGATGGAAGTTTGAAGTATGTTGCTCACTTGCCAGGATGGCAAGTTCTTCCACATAGTCGGGAGGGGAGAGATTTGTTGGGTTTTTGGGCACCCAACTTATATGGAAAAGTCCAAAATTAATGGGTAATTGTCTAGGCCCATTAATGAGTTGCCCTACCTATTTATAGGTCAAATTAGGTTTATTCCAAAAGCAGAAAAGTGGGAAAAACACAGAAAATTCTGGAGAGAAATTTCAACAAGTTTTTGATTTGACATAGCAAACGATGTCTGATCGGCCTGAAATTTTAACTGAAGGTAAAGGACATCAATTCTACATTCTGAATGGTGGAGATCGGATTTCAATGGTTCAATCTTTAGTTACAAATTTCGGACTGCTGCTGTTTTCTAGTGAAGTTTTTCACAGTTTTGTTCTTTATTTGGGATTTGGTGATTTTGTTGATTGTTCAAGGCCATATCTCAATTGTGTACTTGTTGAAAGTTGTACTCTACTTTTAATTGGTGATAGTGGAGTAATTTGTGGTGGGTTCAAGAGACTCTTGGTTTTTCCTCTTCACTTTGGAAAGGTTTTCCACATAAAAATTCTCGTGTTCTCTTGTGGTTGTTTCTTTTGTGTTCGTGGGTGAATTTATCTTTTGTTAGTTGCTGATTTTTTGTCTTGCTTAACGCTCCTAATCTGTTCTAACAAATTGGGGAGGTTTTCACCGCGTGTTATGGTTATTCGAAACCCAGTACCTCCCAATACTTTTGATAAAAAATAAATTCATTAACGAATTGTAGAAAATCGTTATGTAGTACCTCGACGTGATATAAGGGTGCGAAGGGGTTCAAGAATCAGTTTTCTTTTTTTAAGGGCTAAAATCACTTATTTTGGCTATTTAACCCATATTGTAGGGTGGCTCTAGAAAGATATGAAAGATCTCCCTCCAAGTCGTACATATGACTTTCATAGAACACAACTTTCCACAAAATTCTATATGTATCTATGAGATTGAGTATAAAATTCTGTTTACTTACTTTAAATTGAGTATCTCATTCCTACTAGGATTAGAAATCTTGTATTTTCCATATCCAATACGATTGAATCCCTAGGTTTCTGAAATAGTGTAAAAGAACTGCTTCGAATTATTGCTATTTGACTCGGACCTATTCTAAAAAAGTTGAAGTATTTCGAATTATTTGTTGACACAGAAAAATTTAGGGAAAACCTCTGAAATTATTTCAATATTGAACCTTGGACCTATAAGAGTTCTAAATCAAATCTCTTTAGAAAGAAGATTTTTTGTCTTATGGTAGCCTTATCTAGTCTCCTTACGAAACTTTCGTTATTGGATTAGCCATACACTTCACATGCCATTATCAAATAATACAAGTCGTGGATAAGAATCTACAATGCACTAGAATGCCTTTGTTAATGATCCTTTACTCCGACAGCATATAGGGTTCCTCGAATAATATGATATCTCACACCGGATAAATCCTTAACCTTTCCCCTGCTTACTAAGAATACAAAATGTTCTTGTAAATTATGGCCAATACCGAGTATATAAGCAATTATTTCAAATCCAGAGGTTAATCGTACTCTAGCAACTTTACATAAAGCAGAGTTTGGTATTTGATTTACATCACTGTTCTAATGGTGGGTTAAATATGCACTAGAAATAACAGATTTGCAATTTAATAGACACAATATACCAAAAATTTTTTAATAGATCTAAAAAATACAATAAATTTTCAAATTATTTTCTAATAAGATAAATCATTGCACCTTTTTTCTGTGCATGTTACAATCTGCTAATCAACGGCTTTAAGTTCCATGATGAGAGTTGTTGAGACAGGTCCAAAACTAAAAAAAAAAAAAATTCAGATCTAAAACAAATTTGGATGTAACAATAAAATAAGAAAAATAAAATAAAATTCTCACTAGGACCTCCTATGAGAAATAAAAAATTCTCACTAAGGAATCTTAAAAGAGACTTTATTAGAAAAATAAAATACATGAAATTCATGGACGGGAGACATTTGGTGGTCTCCTTTTTTAAGAGGAAAGCCTTTTGAGAAGCGGAGAACAAGTAGAGAGAGACCGAAGAAAATGAGAGATAGAGATAGAAATTTAAAAGGTTAAGCCATTTTGAAAATGGATCAAGGGTTTTCATGAATATGATGTTAAAATTCCATATTTAGGTTAATTGTGACTTGGGAAAATGTTGGATTTGAGTTAAAGTGATTTGGGAAGAAAAATGAACAGTTTTTGTCCGATTTTCTCGATTAAACTATTGAGAAATCTGCCCTAGATAGAATAAAGTTAGGCAACCGATTGGCCGAACTAGTTGCTCCCTATCAACCCTACATCACTTTAGCAAATAGATCATGTCTTGGTTTAGGAAATTCAGAATTGAGTGGCGTTTATGGGTTAGAAACTAGGCTCAAAGAGCTTTAAGTCCACATAAAAATCTCACCCTATTTCTATACCTATAAGAGTCGATGAATCTTTAAAACTGACTTATATGTTTCCCAAGCATGAAAATGATCTTTGCGATGGGTTATTGATTGAGGATAGTGTTTAGATTCCATTTTATGATAAATTATCATAGTTAAGAATCTTTAGAGTTTGAACTTCGTACTTTTAATATATTTAGGTGGGAAATGATTTCTCTTGGAAGGTTTGGAAATGAATTGGATGCTAACATGCTTGGTGGAGATAAGTAGTTCACGTGCTCTTCATCTTTGAAAACATATTTGTTAATCTCTTGTAATTTTGAAAGCTATTTTGTATATTAAAAATGGCACAAGCATGTGTATATTATTGATGTACTATAAATATAAGATCATCATTAAATAAGAATGACGGATACAACATTGTTAAGCTCTTCTATAAGGTTGCTTTTGACGGGACTAACTCCTTGTGTGGTAGTTAGCATTGATGAAAATGGATGTTATTGTTATCATTGAACGGGCTAGTCGAATGGTAATTAGTATCATTAGAGGCTAACTGTTTTGTAGTTAGTACCTTAAACCACTGTTAGCTAAGAACTTGATATCCAGGGTCAATTAATAAATTTAAATCTTCAGTTTATTTGTGATTGTCTACATTGTAAATGCTCTTGTGGCATTTAATTGCTTGCTTTAACTATATTTTGTGAAGTATGTACTATACATACGTATCAATGGACGTTTGAATTGTATTATGTATGTCAACATGTTTAGGCCAACAGGAAAGTGCATAAACTACTTATTGAGCAAGTTGCAGCTCACTCCCACGTATTAACACTATGCAAATATTATTACATTCAAAGAGGCTTAAGATAAGGATTGAGGATTCTAGAACTTGAAAGTGGCTGCAATGAAGGAAATAGAAGTTTATTTTTGAGTGTTGGCCTTCCTTTGACCTTATAAGCATTTGCTAATAATTGTGTCTTGTGAATTAGTCATAGAGTACAGCAGCATTGTGTTCCATGGTATGGGATGTGACAATATATCTTTTCAAATAGGAGTTTCACCAAATCAAATTAGTTTTCTAATATATCTTCACGTATGTGCCCCGTGTTTATACACGGGATTACAAGCTTCGATGTATGTAATTCAATTACATCAACTTTATACCCCCACCCCTCCTCAACTGTAGAGCAGAAAAAGAATATGTAGGGGAAAGAATGACTGTCAACATCATAGCTTGACAATCTGCTATAAGTCCTATTCTACTTTGCAGTGAGATGTATGTTTGCAAATCATGATTCAGGGATCAAAGGTTGGGAATTGATCTATTGGAGCAAAAACTTCCCGATATGCTGTTCTGTCCAAGATAGTTCTGTAAGGATCTTCCTCCCTTTTTCTAAGCAAGTAGGCCATACTGTTTTCAACTTCAGACTTTATCTGGAGATACAGCTCTCTTGCTTTTTCTCTGTCTTTCAACAACTCTTGCCTTCCTTTTGTCAGAATAGGCTTCCCAAACAAATAGTACAAGCGGCCAGGAACTTAGGCAAAAGGCCTGGCAAATATATTTCTTGGTTTGCAACCTCTCCAGTCACATGAGCTCTGCAACACAACCACATTGGTTATTTCAAATGTTCATCAGTGGAAAATCTAGTTCTCTCAGAGTTTTGAGAAGAACGGTATGAGCAATAAAGGGTCATTACCTTACTCTAAAATTCGAGATTTCGTTAATTTTTCTAATGTCGTCATTCAGCATTGGGATCTTCATCAGGTCTTCATAGTCAAGGACTAACTGCAATTACAAAAGAATTTCACATACACCCTTGATGGAACTTACTGCTGTTCGCCACAGGTCCGCCACAATCCTTCCTCGTGGTCCACATTTAACCTTCGGATTTAGTCAAAACAAAAATTAAATAAAGGCTTTTGATTAGCTAGTGTTAGAAGATTGAAAATCAACACACTTTCCTTTAAGGTGACATGATTGATACTAAAGGACACTGTAATGCCTTCTCCCTGCTCATATTGCCTCTTTAGCTTGTATGAGGAAATTGGAACAGATATTGCCCTTTGATAAGTTGAAATTCCACACCCATGTGCAGAATCCATGGACTACAAAGCTAGCACAGCTTTCTGTGGCACTTTGTGACCAGCATATGTATCTTATCTTTGAGCTCTAGTGTATGCGTTATTTCACTAAGGAAAGATCCACAAATAATGAAAGCAAGAAAGTTTGTATTGTAAAGGGAGTAAAGTTACTTCTGCTATATCGTCCTCTCCAATGACACCAAACGGTACAATTGTGGCACCAAATTTAGCTGCCATTCTCACAAATTCTAGCTGTTCAGGCCAAAACAACTTGTACGTTTCACCCTGAGAAAGTGTGCGAGAGCATTCATCAATGTTGGAAACGATATTGAGGAGAATTACAAAGCGAAAGTCATCAAAACAAATACATGTTTTCCTGTGGGCGTTGGAAGAAAAGGTTACAAATGACACCAGCAGCAAAAAGTGGCTTGTGATCATATCAAGAAATAACCAAGTGGCATGGTGCAGATAGCTACTTAAACATTCATTGTCAAAGCGAATCCAAGCTGAACAGTTTGACAAGCAATGGAAAATTGAAACAAGGCAAACAGTTAAAACATGCTATACATTTTTATAAGCCATCCCAATGCCGTAAGGATTATTACTATGTACATTCTCTTAACATGCATATCCGAGAAAGTTAATTCGTGAGGATTTAACTAAGCATAATCTCACAAGATTTAAGAGGGAAAAGCTTGAAGTCATCTGAAGTACAGTGGATTAGTCACATTGATTAACAGTTTCTATGAAGTACCTTACGATGCAAACTCTCACGAGCGCCACCAGGATAGAGCAGAATATGTGATTTTGTTTTAAACAATTTGAAAAGATTGCTTGCACTGACAGGTGTTGCACCGTTTATTTTCACCATATCAAAGAATGTAAACTCTTTTCTATCAGTCTCCACTATGTGTGAGAATATTGTTGGATGTGCTATACCACGGACCAGAATTTTCCTTTGCCTCAAGAATTCTTCAACGAGAGGAACAAGTTCCAAACCTAGCAGCATGTGATAGCCAACTAGTATGACTGGACCTTCACTTGGAACCCCTGCCAAGCCTCTCACTATCTTCCCATCCTCCAATGTGGAAAACATTACTGAGCCAGTAAGATATCGGTAAATTCTGCAAGAATGGTCAAGAGCTATCAACTTTCAATTGCCAGAATAACCTAAGACTTCTTCCCAAACCAACTGAGGCTTCACATGCCAGCCAAAATCAGTATTGGTCGTGTGGGAGTTAGAGATACATGTTAAGACAATGTTCCATTTCCATAACGAAGGTAAAGCAGGCACTACTAGTAGAAATAAACACTTAATTTTGGGCAAACGTTTTGTAACACTTAAATTTGCTGGAAATATTTGTTAGATTTTCAACCAAGAAATAGCTTCAAAGGATTAATCATGACTTTCAATTACCAGTTTACTCATTAGATTTGAGGATAATGTTGGCCCAGAAGAGAAGAAGACACAGAAAATGCCACACATGGAAAAAGTAAATGAGAATATTCATTAGTAAATAGTACTCCCTCCGTCCCGTTTTGTTAGTCTTGATTTTTTTTCCACACAGATTAAGAAGGTGTAATTAATTTGGTTGGAAACATAAGTTTAGATTAATAATTTTCTAAAATACCCTTATGCTAATCACGAAGAGTGCCAATTAATATCAGTTACAGCTAATGGTGTCAATAAATATCAGTTACCACCAATAGTGCACCCTGATTGTTTCAATTATCGCCAATAGTGCCAATAAATATCAGTTGCCGCTAATACTCCATTTCAGGCGCCTAATACTCCATTTCATTTTCAATCATCCGCCAATAGTGGATTCAAGTTCTTCCCACCAAAATTATCTTCAATTTTTACACTGAACTCTATAAATATGGCAACTAATTAAGCTTACGTCAAATTTCAATCATCCGCCAATAGTGATGGAACATTTACGTCAATTGATGGCTTCACCGATTTCAACTTGGGGAAAAAAATCCTCTACATTTCAAAGACAACTTGTGCACATTCTTGACTCGTTGAGATGAGATCATATTCTTTTGTTGGTGTTTCATCAGAAAAATTGTGAGAATATGGATGGTTTTTCAAATTTTCACTCATGATTTTGTAAATAATGATGGCATTATTTGTTTCCCTCCTGATATAAATAAATTTCAAAGAATAACAAAGATAGACTTTTCATTTATCTATGTATTGGAAAAGCTCAATGTATTCAATGTAGTGGGTTAGTATTTAATAACAATGTATTAATAACAAGATATTTAATAAGGGTATTTTAGACAATTTGAAAGATTACTACATTTCTTAATGGAAAAGTGGACTACAATTTGGGACAGACGAAAAAGGAAAACAAGACTAACAAAACGGGATGGAGGGAGTAATACATTCCAAATTTAATTATGACAGTTGTACAACCTGCAATAAGGTACTAAGAAAGCAGAACCATTGATTCAACAAGAGGTATTAAAGATCGCAACAACACTCCAAAAAGATATTGACAGAATCTAGTATGAATGCAAACTGGTACAAGAAGTCTCCACTTAAAGTTCAAGGAGACAAACAGCAGTAAATTTACTTGGACATTAGATCGAAGACATTATCTATAAAGGACCCTATTGATGATCCAAAATGTCGAATGACTAAACCACCTAGCTCATGAAAACGTCCCGTAAACTATAGACATTCAACAGCAACACACGAACTTCCTAAGCTCAAAAATTAAAGAGCTCACAAAAGGCTTGTGGAAGATTATCAACAGCAAATTTTATGCCGCATTTCAGAAAAGTTTAGTGGAGTCTGCAAGAGAGCCCATAGACAAGCATAAATCTTCTTGTCCCCCGAAAGCTACTACCTTAGGTCCTTACTTGGCTAGTTGCATTATACATGCTTAACTTCACATTCTCTGACTACTATGGGAAAACAAAAATTGTTTCTCATCCTAATAATTTGGCAATTGTTTTAAGAAGTTTTCAGAATTTTAAGGCTTCCAAGCAGCATAACTTGTTTAACTCTAAATAATTTTCACCTGCAGTGAAGTAAAGATGCCTACTTAAGCTCCAAAATGTCCAATTTGAATTATATTTCATTGAATTGAGAAGGTAGTCCAATTTTTCCTTGGTAAAGAATAAATATAGAGCAAACATGCATTAAATGATGTTAACTTACTTATTACCCTCAAGTGCTTGCTTGAACTCTGAATCACTAGGAGGTAAAAAGTCCATGACGATATCATGCTTTCTTGACCGACGATACTTGGAAGTGCCTTTGATAATCGTCAAATTTTCATTGGTAAATTTTCATGTTAGCCATTGGTAAAATTTTGGCCTGAATCTATTTAAATTTTCATGAGATATGCAAACCATAATCATGCCTACCACCTGTTTGAAAAAATGCCATAATGAGAAATCGAATTAAATGGGGTTGTTTCTTATTTATTTAAGGTCATAATTGTAGTGTAAAAATCATGAGTACTTTGGTATAACTTTTATAATTTTTGGTGAAGGTCTGAATGATTTTAGAAAAGAAAATAACTGGTTGTAATTTGTTCTTTTGAGCACTTTCTGTGCGTTTTTGTGAAAAACCAAATCCGAAAACAGATTTTACGCTAAAAATCGAGTGGAGAGGTGTATTTTGGTGAGTTTTTGTGATTGGAAATGTTGCCGACGACCAGCGGCCAGCGGCGGGGCCAGCGTCTGCCATGACTGCAGGCGACTGAAGCTTTCGGTCCACAGGAGAACAAGAAGAGAGAAGGGAAGAACAAGAAGAAAAAGAAAAGAAAGAAAGAAAGAAAAGGAAAGAGAATGGGCCTATTTCTTTTATTTTCGTATGGGTTGAAATTCTTTTTTGTTGGTTGGGCTTGTGCTATTTTTTCTTGGATTTGCAACATTGAGTTTTGAGACTTAAACCCATTTTTTAATTAGGTTTGAATTGTAAAAATGGTTTGGGTCGAGTTGTCTTTTAAATAATATGATTTTGCTTAATTTTCTTAGGCTGAAATGACGTGACCCAAATACCTAAAAATGGCCAATATATATTTATGTAACAAAAATCTGAATTTTAGAACTTGATCTCTGATCTTTTGAGTATTTTTATTGTGGCCCTAAGACTTTTGATTTCTTTCACTAGATCCTTAATTTAATTACACTTTGATCCCTAAACTTTATTTTTCTTTTGATTTTGATGTCTAATCTCTTTAAAAATTATGATTTGACCCCAAAACTTCTCAATTTTTATAATTATGTCCCCAATTTTTATTATTTCATAATTATAATTATTTATCTTTTTTAAATTGTAAATCATGCTTCATTTAAAATGCATCTAATTTGTAATTTTTAGGAATTTTATGTTTATCCACATTTCTTCAAAATAATAAGTTGAATTTGCTATACATTTACATTTTTCTTTTAAAGTGTTATCAATTAAATTGGTCCATTAACCATTTTGTTAGTTTTGGAGTATAAATAAGGCAAATTCTACCTCATTTAACTACTACTTCAAGGGAGGTACTCTCTATTATTATTTAAATTCTTTTTACGTGCTCCTATGTTTTTTTATTTTATGTGATTGCATGTTTTATGTGCCTTCCTTTTTATTTTATTCATTTTTTAGCTTTCATTTATTTTATTTATTTAAATTTTGATGATTATTTGGGAGGCATTTAAATGCCAAGTTGTATTAGATTGGTCTTTTTTTGCTCAAGAAAAATGTATTTAGATAGATAAATGTAATAGAAAAGTTTATTATTTCTAAAAATTTCCCCTCTAGATTATAGTTAGGACCCCCAATATAATATTTAGTTTTTATTTGTTTGCATGTTTGTGTGCTTATATGTTTTATTCACTTTTTTTAGGATTTTTGAATCTAGATATTATGCTTACGTGTTATATGCTCTATATGTTTTATGTGTTTATCTGTTTTAATTATACTTTGTATGCTTTATTTATTTATAATGAGTGCATGACGCCATACTAGTCCAATGCTAGTTGTGGCCTTTCTTCCTGATTCCTCGTTAGTCCAATACTAGTGAGAACTTTTAGAAATGGGTTAGTCCAATGTTAGACCCTTTAGGTCATTTTCGCGCTAGATTCATACATTGTGTGACATATATTACATCTCATGCATTTTTTTTCTATTTTTAGGTTATTTTCATTTTTACATGATATTTTTTCTACTATTATTCCCTTACTCCCTATATGCACAAATCATATCATTTGAGCTTGTATTTCATTTAGATAATTAGAAAAAAAAATATGTTAGTCCATTTGTTTGTTTAGTCTAGAAGAGTCACCTTTTGAATATGAAAAATGGGGGAGTGTGACTTTTTAACCTGAGCATGACATTACCCTTCTGTAAAAAGAAACATTGCGTCGCGAATCTTAATCTCCCGTACCCGTTATGTTGCATTCCCTCTTCTAGGTTATGTATATTGATTTATATTATAATTTCATTTTTTTTGAGTCTCATCTTTTGCATTTTTCATGATCTCTTCAAAGAATCATTCTTGAACATTACAATTAATGTGATTGGCACTAATTAAATTTTGAAGAGGCATTTCGAACCTCTCGATATCTCTTAGGTCTAGACTTGCATCCACATAGGAACATCCAAAACGTGACAAGTTTTATAAGTTAGATTAGGAAAATTTTCGACTAAATCTCGCAACTAACCTTGGTAAGATTGAAAGGATGTTTTAAATCAAATCTTTGTCTTCCCTTTCTTTAAAGGCAATTCCCAAATTCTTTTCTCTTACTTTTAAGGATCTGAAGTCGTCTAAAAGGGTTTTGTATGTTTTCATTTTAAAATATATTTTGGGTGACTTAGTACACCTAAACTTAATACCAAGTAGTGACTCCTATTTTTCTTAAAAATCCTTTCAAACTATTATTTTGGGACCAAATCGTTGCATTTTCTAAGTCCATTTTAATGCTCTTTTTCTTTATTTTCTAAAATAAAATCAAAAATACGTTTTAAACACTCATTCCTCTTTTATTTTAAAAAATGGGACGTGACAGCTTTGGTGACAGCTGTAGGATCTCATGCAAGAGATTGTGAATCTCAATTTAGTGTTATTTCTTAAAGTCCATCACAAATCTCCCAACGCATAAATAAAGAATGAAATATACAAAACAATAATTGTTTGAATGAAAATTTTTATTATTGCAAATGTTTGAAACAAAATTTTTGCTCAACTATAATACAAATGAGAAAAGAAAAATCTCTAAAGAACACACTTTCACACACATACTCTCTCTCCTTTCTTTAGAAACAACGAATCTAGATTTTTTTTTTACGAACAACTATATCATGAAATCTCTTAAATGCTTTAAACCAGCACTTTCACATGGATTTTTCATGTTTTTACATTGTAGGATCTTTCCAACAATCAAGTAATACTTAAAAATTTTTTAGAAAATCAATTTTGCTTTACTAGAATATCTTTTATGAATGCAAGTGAGGAGGAAAAAGAAAAAGAAAAATACCCATAGTTAATAAACAAAATTACAAATTTAGTATACATGTCCGCTGGGGGAGTCCTTTATGCCAAGTGCTGGCCTAGTATAAAAAATGCAACCCTTTATGGTAAACATTATAGAATACCTGATGAATCCGATTATTTTACTGACATTTGAGTAAAAATCAATTTGAAAATTTAACTAATTGAAATGGCAGGAGACATCTAACCTAATAAGATGAGGGACAAAGTCTGAATGGATTTGATTACTTTGATTGACACATAAAGAGATGCTAAAAGTCAATTTAGTGTAAAAGAGTCTACTCTTAAAAGGATTGCAATGTATGGACTAGTTTCTTCAGTGAACCAAAGATTGAAACCCTAAAAAATAATAAACTGGTCAGATAGATTGGATGGAATTGATGATTTATTCAAAAATTGATTGGATTGCTCACTAATTTATAATTTAAAATCTCACAATTTTCATTGCAATGTATTAGTCTATGAGTCTTCTAAAATCAATATTTGGCCTCAATATATTTATTATCTCAACAATGAAGAATCATTTATGAATATCTTCAACTGAGTGTCCTTTATGCAAGGGATTTTACCAACTTTGACAAAATGACCAAAAAGTGAGTATTAGAGGCTTATATTCTAAGGCACAAAAACTATTCTATCATCTTCAATGCCATCATTATGAAATGGATCGGAGCAATGTCTCATTGAATTGCATATCCAAGACAAAAGGAAAGTTATTCCTAATGCGGGATTCCCTATGTGGCATTCCCTCTAAGGTTAATGCATAATACCAATTATTAAAACAAATAAATATTCAATAACAGGAATTAAATATGACCTAAGGGAGCCCCCTTGATATGTCGGAGTAGGTCTAAAATAATATGCAATTTATGAAGACATTAATGCAATAAATTATAATTTAAACGTATAATAACTTATCTACTAAGGTAGGCTATTAAAAGAGTGCTATACCAGTACTTTTATTTCTAGGGCTCATGAATGCAAGAAAAGAGAAGACAAAGAAAGATTAGTTTACTTGATAAATAACACATAATACATTGGAACAAAAATGATAAGATAAAGAAAAGAGAGGGGTAGAATCCCTCCCCTCGTGTCTAGTATTCCTAATAGGATAAGGAAGATTCTATCCTAAGTGATTTACTAATATGGATGTATGAGGTTGAGATCACCAATGCATCTAAACTTGACAAAGTTTCAAATTTCCAAACATTCAGACCAAAGGGCAAATGGTCATCAATCCCAAGGCCCTTAATCGGTGGTTCGAGTGATCCTTTAGATATTGCTACATGCACGTCGTGCCTCAATCACATGTCCAATTGGATCTAAGTTAATCCTAATAGGCAGGAATGGTGTGGCAACCACTAAAAAAAAATAAAATGAAAGATTAAAAAAATAACGTATGCATGTATGAAGTACTCCTTTGAGAGTAGAGATTAATATTATTAAGCACACGTGAAAGTTCTAAGGTGACATTCCCCCACCCCAAATGCACAAGCACAATAATATAAATGGAAGTAAACAAATCATCTATCACATACACAGAGAGCGAGAAACGATTACGTGCGTGAAATGCAAAAAATCCTAAAAAAGTAAAAGAAAAAGAAAAAGAAAAATGCAACAAAAAAAATCCCAATGTGATATGTAAAAAGGTTAGAAAAAGAAAAAAATCAACTAAATCAAGTGTTTAGAGTCACTAGAAATCCCCAGTAAAGTCGTCAAAACTGTCGTACCCCATTTTTGAAAATAAAAGAGGAAAGAGTGTTTAAAAATGTGTTTTTGATTTTTATTTTAGAAATAGGATTTAGAAAATGCGACGATTTGGGGTTCAAAATAAAAGTCTAAAAAGAGTTTTTAAGAAAAATAGGAGTTACCACTTGATATTGAGTTTAGGTGTACCAAATCACCCAAAATATATTTTAAAATGAAAACATATAAAGCCCTTTTAGACGACTCCAGATTTTTGAAAATAAGATAAAAGAATTCAGGAGTTACGTTTGAAGAAAGGGAAGGCAAAAATTTGATCTACGGCATCTTTTCAACCTTAACCAAGACAAGTTACAAGATTTAATCAAAAATTTTGCTAATCTAACCTATAAGACTTATCACATTTTGGATGTTCTTATATGGATGCAAGTTTAGACCTAAGGAATATCGGAAGGGTCGAAATGTCTCTTAAAAATTTAATTGGTACCAATCACATTAATTGTGATACTCAAGAATAATTCTTTGAAGAGGTCACAAAAAATACAAAAGATGAGACCCAAAAAAAGGAAATTATAATATAAATCAATATACATAATCTAGAAGAGGAAATACGACATAACGGGTACGGGAGATTAAGATTCAAGACTCAATTTTTCTTTTTATAGAAGGGTAATAGTGTGTTAAGACTAAAAAATTATACCCATCTATTTTTCATATTCGAAGGGTGACTCTTCTAATCTAGATAAGCAAATCGATTAACCAATTTTTTTTCTAATTATGTAAATGAAATGCAAGTCCAAATGATATGATTTGCGCATATAGGGAGTAAGGAAATAATAGTACGGAAAATATCGTGTAAAAATGAAAATAACTTAAAAATAGGAAAAAAATGCATGAGATATAATAAATGTCATACAAAGTATGAATCTAGCGTGAAATCGACTTAAAGGGTTTAGCATTGGACTAATCAATTTCTAAAAGTTTTCACTAGTATTAGACTAACGAGGAATCGGAAAGAAAGGTCACAACTAGCATTGGGCTAGTGTGGTGACGTCATGCACTCATTATAAATAAATAAAGCATACAAAGTATAATTAAAACGGATAAACACATAAAATATATAGAGCACATAACATGTAAACATAATATCTAGATTCAAAAATCCTAAAAGAAGTGAATAAAACATATAAGCACACAAACATGCAAACAAATAAAAACTAAATATTATATTGGGGGTCCTAACTATAATCTAGAAGGGAAATTTTTAGAAATAATAAACTTATCTATCTAAATACATTTTTCTTGAGCAAAAAAAGACCTATCTAATACAACTTGGCATTAAATGCCTCCCAAATAATCATCAAAATTTAAATAAATAAAATAAATGAAAGCTAAAAAAATGAATAAAATACGAGGAAAGGCACATAAAACATGCAATCACACATAATAAAAAAACATAGGAACACGTAAACAAAATTTAAAGAATAATAGAGAGTACCTCTCTTAAAGTAGTGGTTAAATGAGGTAGAGTTTGTTCTATTTATATTCGAAAACCAACAAAATGATCGAGACACTAATTTAATTGATAACACTTTAAAAGAAAAATATAAACATATAGAAAATTCAACTTATTATTTTGAAGAAATGTGAATAAACATAAAATTCCTAAAAATTACAAATTATGTGCATTTTAAATGAAGCATGATTTACAATTTAAAGAAGATAAATAATTGTAATTATGAAATAATAAAAATTAGGGATTTAATTGCAAAAATTGAAATGTTTTGGGGTCCAATCATAATTTTTAAAGAGATTAGAAGTCAAAATCAAAAGAAAAGTAAAGTTTATGGATCATAATACAATTAAATTGAGGACCTAAGTGAAAGAAATGAAAAATTTTAGAATCAAAATAAAAATACTCAAAAGATCAGGGACCAAGTTGCAAATTTTGGATTCTGATTACATAAATATATATTGGGCCGTTTTTAGCTATTTGGGGCATGTCACTTCAGCCTAAGAAAATTAAGTAAAATTATCTTATTTAAAAGACAGCCCGACCCAAACCATTTTTACAATTCAAACCTAACAAAAAAATGGGTTTAAGTCTCAAAACCTATTGTTGTAAACCCAAGAAAAAATAACACAAGCCCAACTAATAAAAAAGAATTTCAGCCCATACGAAAATAAAAGAAACAGGCCCATTCTCATTCCTTTTCTTTCTTTCTTTTCTTTTTCTTTTTCTTCTTCCCTTCTTCTTCTCTAGTGGACCGAAAGCTTCAGCCGCCGGTGGCCATGGCAGACACCGACGCCGCCGCTGCCGGTCATCGGCAATATTTTCGTTCACAAAAACTCACCAAAATACATCTGTCTACTCGATTTTTTGCATATAATCCGTTTCCAGGCTTGATTTTTCAAAAAAAACGTACAAAAAGTGCTCAAAAGAGCAAATTACAGTCAGTTGTTATCTTTTCTAAAATCATTCAAACCTTCCCTAAAATTTATAAAAGTTATATCAAACCACTCCTTGTGATTTCTACACTACAGCTATGACCTTAAATGAACAAGAACCAACCCCATTTAATTCAATTTCTCATTTTGGCATTTTTTCAAATAGGTGGTAGGCATGATTATGGTTTGCATATCTCATGAAAATTTGTACAAATTTAGGCCAAAATTTTATCAATGGCTAACGTATTCATTGCAAGGAAGAGAAAGAAAAATCAATGTTGAAGTGAAAACTCTCCAATTGAAACTAGCAAACAAAGAAAATGAAAACATGGGCCAATGGAAATTCTAGCATAAACTCTTAATCAAAGAGGCTTTGTGGTGGCGAGATTAATCAATTATGGTGACCAATGGTGATTTCTGGAGATAGCAGTGGTGTTGGCCTAAGCCACCAATGATTTCCTTCTCTTCCTCCTATGACTTTGTCTTTTCCCTTTTCTTGTTTTATTTTTTATGTTTGATTTGTGGGAGAGTAGGAGCAGAGGAGGGGAAATCGGGAGAGAGCTTTTCTTTTTGTGTGAGTGTGTGTGACAGTGTTTATTTTCTTTTTTGTGTGTGTGGTTTGTTCGAGAAGGAGAAGGAGAGGGAGTTTTAAAGTGTGATTCTTTATCCTAGAGTTTTAAAGTGTGACAATTGGTCTGTTTCTTTTCTTCTTGGTGAGTGTGTTAGGATAAAAACCTAAAATTGATGGTTAGGATAAAATAGGATTATGTGTCTCATTCCCCTCCCTTTGATCCATTTTTTGTAGGTGTTAAAGGATAGAATTTGGATGATGAGTTGTCCTTGTACCATCCAAAACTTGGAGAGAAAGAAAAGAAGGAAAAATCCATTCAAAAAATTTGCCCAAAAATTTATTATTGCTGGTTCATTACATGAAGAAAGACAAATCGCGTTTGTGCACTACAGGCGTGCATGAAATTACAAAAAAAAATTTTCTTTTTTGCACAGACCTACAAAACAAAAATTAAAATAATCATTCAAGCAATTTAAGTGAAAAATAGCACACATGAAAATAAGAAAAATTTGGTGTCTACACCACTGCTCATTTTCAAACAAATATCACCCATACCAACTACCTTGGATACATCATTATTACCCATTCTTAATGAACCAAACTCACCTACAGTGTAGGTAGCAAAGAGATCTCTCCTGGAAGTGACATGGACTGCAGCACCAGTGTCAGCCATCTAACTAGTATAAGAAGAAACTAGATTAATGACACTGTCATAAAAAACAATAGCAAGATCTCTATCTGTGGCGGTGGCAACACAATTAGCACTACCATCTTCAGACTTTCCTGCACCATTGTTCTTATTCTCATTCTTCCACTTGAAACAATTCTTTTGGATGTGGCCTTTCTTGTGACAATAATGACATTCACCATTCTTGTACCATGATTTGGATTTGTTTCTACTCCTGTTTTTGTCATTACCTCTATTCTTCTGTCTCCCCCTTTGCTCTATAACCAAAATCTTGGTCTGTGAAGGTAAACCTTGAGTTTTTCTTCTCAACTCTTCATTCAAAATTCCACTTTTAGCATAGTCCATGGTCATCACACCATTAGGGGCATAATTGGTATGCGAGACCCGAAATGTCTCCCACGAATCAGGCAAAGTATTCAGCAACCACAGTCCAAGAATCTCATAATCAAATTTTACTCCAACATTAGACAACTGATCCAACAAACCTTGAAACTCATTCGCATGATCAGAGATAGGAGTGCCTTCCTTGTATCTCAATTGCATCAGCTACTTGAATAAAAATAATTTGTTGTTACTAGTCCTAGAAGCATAGAGTTGTTCAAGTTTATTCCACAGTATTTTGGCATTTGTCTTGTTGGCAATATGATTGAGAACATTATCTTCCACCCATTGTTTGATATAACCACACACTTGTTGATACTTAAAATCACATTTTTCATTAGATTTGAATTCCAGCTTTTCTGTTGCAAACACAGGCAGGTGCATACTTTTCACAAATAAAAGTTCTTTCATCTTACCTTTTCATTTGTGATAATTCAACCCATTCAACAATATTATCTTGCTTGTATTAACTGTGAGAACCCAAAAATTTACCTATTTCAAACTCTTATTACTGGCTTATTTAAATATTTAATTACCCGTTTGCTCCGAATAATTTATTTCAACCCTTTTGAAGCATTTACATGGAACTATGACTTGCATATATTTTTTAAAATGTCCATTTAATAAATTTAATTTTCGAAAGTTCGTTTAGTAAGATTTAGTGAATACGTGTTTGGAGGCAATAATCGATTTGAGAGTAGAGTGACCTCGGAGATTTGAGGACTCATGTGTTAGTTTTAAAATAGTTATTTTTATGACTAATGACCTTAGTAGTAGTTAGTTATACTATCGTTACGAGAATTTCTTAGAAATTCACTTTATCGAGCACAAATTGGAAGTTCGCATTTTCGAACGCGCGATTAATTGAGGGACTTTAGACCTTTATTTTTAAACTATTAAGAGTGAATAATAATATTATCAATGGAAGTGCATTAGAGGTTTAGTGCACAAGTGAAACAAACCCGAGAGGAAACGAGCACGAAACGTGCGCGTGCGCGCACTATTCTTAGTTGACTTTTGGGAAAATTTGGACCACAAATTCTTAAGCTTCCAAGAGAAGCTTTCCATCAGCCACAACTCTCTCTTTCTCTCCCTCAAGCTGCCATCCAACCCCAAGGAGAAGAAGACCAAGTTTCTTCATCATTTCACCTCTCAATCTTGCACCAAATCTTCTCAAAATCACACTACACCTTGCAAATAACTAGGAGATCAACTTAAGTTAGGAAAGGAGCTACACTCTCACGGTTTTCTTGAGCTTCAAGGGGGCCGAAAATCTCTGGTTTAATCATCTAAAGACGTAACTAACGATCAAATCCTTGAATCTTAGTTTATGTAAGTTATATTGCACTTGGAAGCTTATAAATTCATGTGGGTACCTCTATATTGTTGGAAATCTTGTGAGTGGACTCTATGAAATCCTACAATAGACTTGATGAACTGATGTGATGATGTTGGGTGTTGTTTATGTTGATTTAGTGCTTAAACAAGTGATTATAAGTTGAATGGTGAAAAGAAAACTCAAAGGAAACAAAAGGGTAGAAGGGGCCGGTTCTACCCTGTCATTGCCGTGCCCCTTGGTGCAATTTTTTGTGGTTAAATTGACTTGATTTTGATGTAGATATGTTGTATAGGTTAGGTGGAAATTTTTCACCAAAAATCACTTGATTTGGATAGGAAAATGTTTAGATTTCGAAATGGTTTTAAAACTGGAAATTGTGTCCCGAATTGCTCTGGCAGCAAATTTCAAACAACTATAACTCTTTGCTCCGATGCCAAAATCGAGTGCCGTTTATGGCATTAGAAACTAAACGCTTCCAGTTTTTCAACGGTATAAAATTCATCCCCTGATTCTACTTGAGTGAACCGTACCAGCCTTTCAAAGTCACCTACCCTGTTTCTCGGCTGTGTTAGAAAACCTGTTATGAGCTGTAATTTTTGCCTGAAAATGAGCTAGTTATGGATAGAATTTCAAAATGATTTATTCTGAGAAATTGTAGCCTTATGAATGTAGTTTCCAACACCACCAACCACACTCAATTCCAAGTTGAATTGAGTGAGTTGTGGCTGAATTGCGAAACTGTCTCAGTAATGGAAAACCCTTTTTTGGCTAGTTGAATGCCTTAATTTGAATTGGGACTTGTTATTTTGAAATTCTTGGTGTTAACCACCTATCAAAAGTATCTTGGATGTTTATTAGACCTTGTCTTCATAATTGAACCATGTTTGAGATGATTTCATAGACCCAAAAGTTAGAAAAGGGAAAACGGAAGTACCAGGCAGATTTGCCTTGGAAATTCTTGGAACTTTAGTGGCTTTGTTAACTGACTTCCCATACGAATTTTTATATGACATTTGACAGAGGAATAGACCTTATAAGGTAGTGTAATCCTACTAAATTTGGTGCCATTCCAAATCCATTTCGATGCTCAACTAAAGTCCCAAAATTCAAGCTTCAAATCTGGAAAATCTTTGTTCAGTGAGGAAATTTCAGCAACTTTGAACTGCTATATCTTGGCGCTCAAAACTCCAATTCTTGTTCCACTTGTTGTTTCTTAAAATTTGATTGTAACTCTAAATGGGTTTCAAATTTGAGAGGCTAGTTCACATTCTATGAATTTTGCCGAATTTTCAAAGTTGGCCAAAAACCAACCCCGAAACTGTCTCGATAGCCCAAATCAGCGACTTGAAGCCAAAATTTGAATGTCTTCCATTTTGAACCATGGAAAAGTGCCTTCTAGAAACTTTTAGTACTTTGGAATTAGTTTCCAACGGTACCAAGTTTTCCAATTTTGGACCTATAGAGAGTGAGATAAGATTTTTCAAAGATTGCTTTTCAAATTCGAAATTTCCAAAGTTAAAGGAAATTGAGTTCCTAGAACTCTCCATTTTTTTTCGATATCGCTTGACCGTTTTACACTTGATTTCAAATATGAAAATCAGATTTATCTTGTGTTATTAAACCCCACTTTTGAGTCTCGATTTACGAGTAATTAAGGCTCATTTTCATGATATCTTCTTAGATTGTATATGAGTGTAATCTTTCTTGATAATTAGGGGTTTTAAGCGATAGTATGGAATAGTTAATTATTAATTGTTCAGGCACTCAAGAGGACCTTCAAGAGGATCTCACGGGAGACGCCTAAACAACCGCTTGTGCTTTACTTCTTGAATTACGTGGTGAGTGTCAAGTGTATGTGAATGTGTTACGTGCTTAATCGTTATTAGTGATTGAATATTTTGGAAATGATGAGTCGAGTGTGTACTTTATCGCACTCATTCTCATTTACGTGAAGTGCACTTGAATTACTTGAAGGGAATTGCTTGAAGTGACTTGTTAAGTGAATTAAGTGAAGTGTTTCAGTGATTAATTATGCTATGGTTGAATAAGTCGATTGAAGCGATGTCTCATCGACCACTGAGAGATAGTAAGTACCACATCGATTCGGGTGGGAGGTACCTCTCGTGTCGTCTCAAACCGTAAACTATTCTAAGTCGATTGGAGCGATGTCTCATCGACCACTAAGCGATAGTAAGTACCACACCGATTCGGGTGGGATGTACCTCTCGTGTCGTCTCAGAACCATAAACTATTCTAAGTCGATTGGAGAGATGTCTCATCGACCACTGAGCGATAGTAAGTATCACACCGATTTGGGTGGGGGGTACCTCTCGTGTCGTCTCAAAAACATAAATGGAGTAAGTGAAGTGTTACGAATTTAATTACCTACCCGAGTGACGAAGTGTCGTCACGAGGAGGTATTGGATTGAACTTTGGCAAAGCAAGTGGAAATGAGCTCCTGAGAGCTCTTGTATCCTACTCAAGTGTGTTTTATTATAAATTTTGAATTGTTTGAATGTTATAGTTTTCATTATTGTGTAAGTGCTATTGTTATTGAACTACGTGTTTTACATGTTTTCTTGGCCTCACGAGCATTCGCTCACCCCCGTTAGATTTGTTTTCCTTAACAGGAGTTGGAATGGAAAGAAATGTGAAGAAGCCGACTCGACGGCATTTTGATTGGGGTGTTTGAATGTAATTGTTAGACAACTTTTAGAGGTTGTATTTTGGGAAAATGATGTACTTTTGAGAACTGTGTTGTGAAACTTGAAAGTTTATTTAAGGAAGTGACTTTGCTTACTTCGACTGTTATTTCTTGGTTGTTTATCTTAAGTTTGAATTGAAATTGTATCGAATCCTAGCGAGAGTTGGGCAGGCGTTCCGCGAATACCCTTAGGTTCGCCCTTGGGAGAAGTGGGGGCGTCACATTAACCTCCGTAAATCTAACAAATTAGAGCAAACTCTGATACCACCATGTTGGGAGGTACTCGGTTTTGAATAATCACAACACACAGCGAAAACCTCTCCAATTTGCTAGAACAGATTAGGAGCATTAAGCAAGACAAAAAATCATCAACTAACAAAAGATAAATTAAC
Source organism: Coffea eugenioides (assembly GCF_003713205.1). Taxonomy (NCBI): domain Eukaryota; kingdom Viridiplantae; phylum Streptophyta; class Magnoliopsida; order Gentianales; family Rubiaceae; genus Coffea; species Coffea eugenioides. Next base: position 68,842,346 of record NC_040036.1, read on the forward strand.
CCACGAACACAAAAGAAACAACCACAAGAAGACACGAGAATTTTTACTTGGAAAACCTCTCCAATATGAAGAGGAAAAACCATGAGACTCTTAAGCCCACTGCGAATTACTTCACCATCACCAATTAAGAGTAGAGTACAACTTTCAGCAAGTACACAATTGAGATATGACCTTAAACAATCAACAAAGTTGCCAAATCCCAAATAAAGAACAAAAACTGTGAAAAACTTCACTAGAAAATAGCAGTAGTCCAAAATTTATAACTAATGATTGAACCATTGAAATCCGATCTCCACCGTACTGAACGTAGAACTGGATGTCTTCTACCTTCAGTTAAAATTTCAGGCCGATCAGACATCGTTCGCTATGTTAATCGGCAATTTACCGCAACTACTTAAACCAGAAACTTGCTGAAATTTCTCTTCAGAATTTTTTGCGTTTTTCCCACTTTTCTACTTTTGGAATAAACCTAATTTGACCTATAAATAGGTAGGACATCTCCTTGATGGGCCTAGACAATTACCCATTAATTTTGGACTTTTCCACATAAGTTGGGAGCCCAAAAACCCAACAAAAAGAAAATACTTAATCCAAAACTCAATCTTGAATCAAAGCGAATCAAAATCATGTCACATAAGAAAACTAAATTATGATTTAACCACACCAAAAGCTTACTCGATAAATCAAGCTTTCAACCCAACTCAAACCGCTAATATATTTAAAGTATCAAGATTTATTTTAGTTGATAGGCAATTAAGGATGTCCTAGCTCCTCAACGATGTCCTAGCTCCTCATCGTTTGATTAAACTTGATTGTCGAAAAATCCACCTTAATTTGGGAGGAAAGGAAGAGAAATGGAAAGGGATTTGGAAGATGAGAGGAGAAGGGTGGAAGAAGAAAAGGAATTAGGAAAGTTGCCTGAATAGCAACCCAACTAACCACTTATCTTCTTCCACTAACTTTTTCATTTTACACAAGAGATCCTCCAATTCCTAAGCTATTGGTAGTCTCATCCTGACGGTTTCTATTTTTCTCTAAAGATCCAACCCAAGAGATTTGGTATTTCATATTGGATGTAAATCTTTATTATTTTTTGAATAAGATGTGGTTTACTTTAAAATGAAAAAAATAATATGATAAAAAAAAATAAAATACTACATAAACATATCATAATAAACCATTTTGAAATAATTTACATAACTCAAATGGTACTTGTCTAATTCAACTCTTTTCATGTTATTAAGTTTTTAGAAATAACAATTCCAGTGCATAACTCAAACGGGATATTGTAAGTATAACTTAAGTGATATGTGTTATTTATATTTATCCACTTGCTTCATCTGTAAAAACTTGTTTCTGGTGTTGCAGAAGTTCCTCCCACAATGCATTTTAGATCCACAGGCACCTATTCTTGTTTGGTTGCTTATATTTATATGCCCTGAGGTATCAAATTTAGTTGTTCACTTGTTTGAGCAGTTCTTTTATTTTTGACTCCTTATAGTGTTGATGCAAGTCAAGTGACCTGTTCAATGGGTTTTTGGTGCATTTAAACCACTTCTGATGTTGTGTTCTTTAGGAAGTGTTTGTCGTAAATCATACTTATTTATTTCTTGTATATTTGGGAAACAATCAGACACGGCAAAATTCTGCGAATCCTTGGTTGTGATTTGCTACTTGGATGGTCGGTAATTATGAATTTGGTGCTGGCATGCAGCTTCAAGGTCTCAGTAGATTTGGAAATTATTCTGAGCTCAACTTGTGTAATGGAAATTGAAGTTTTTTTTTGGGTATTGATTCCCCTTCTTTTCCCCCTCTTCCTTTGAAGAAGAAGAGGATTAGCTATCTGGTCTTTTTTACACCTTGAGAGAAGCTTAGCAAATGAGTCTGAAAGATTTGAAGATTTGGTTGGGGATATGGGATAGTATTGGTGTAGTATTTTAATGACTTCTGATGCGAAAAGTGGGCAGCATATGGGCTGCTTAAGAGCCACATTTCTAGTTTCAAGTAGTTCGATTTTTTATTAGTAGATTAGTAGTTTATTTTCCAGATTTCTAGTTAATTTGGTAAGAATAAATTCGGTCCTAGACCTCAAGTTGAGTTGGATCCGAATTAGTTGTCAAGTCCCTTGGTTAATTGAGTCATTTTGTTAGTTATTTTCTTGTGTAATAATTGTTGTGAATTAGTTGATAGTATTAGGTAAGTTAAGTTGAATCCATTAATTTAGGTATAGTAGGGTTATAAATATTTGTATTTTTTTTATTCAAAAAAATAGAAGAATTGACGTTTTTTTAGAGAGTTTTCTCTTGACTTGTCGCCGACCCCTTTGAATACTTGAGATGGATTCTTGAGTGTTCATCTATGGCTTATCAATCAAAGAACACATTTGATTGTGACGCCTTCTTATCAACCTTAATTCATTTTGAGCAGTCTTTGATCCAATTGGATTGCATCTCTTATACCAAGGTTCATTGTCCACGTGAATAACGGGTTGAGGTTCTTTTGTGCCCATAACCTGATCAAGATAGATCATTCTATTACCTGATCAATTGGATTTCTTCTCAAGCGTTGCTTGGAGAATCGGGTTCATATCAACTTCACTGTATGAAGTTGAAATTTTTGCCTAGTAATAAAATGTTTAGCTTCGCATCAATCCAAAAACTGGAAGTGGATGATAAAATCTTTGCATTTTCTTTTGTAAATTTTATTGTTCTTGTAATAGTTCAATCAATTGCGAGGTCTATAAATGGGAGTCCATTTACTCAAGTGCTATTCTTCAAATGGTATAGCCTTTGCTTCCATCGTTGTCAATGATAGATTACAGACATTTTTCTATCACTATTAACAATTTGCAGCTGAAATTTCATATAAAATTTTATAGAACTCTTCCATATTCATGTCATTTGGTGGACGGACGATTTATTAGCACTTCCTCATATGGGGTTGGAAAAATACAAAACGCATGAAAGCTTTGGTGATTGGTGTTTATGCTCAGTTGCGCTTTTTTTTTTTGTTTTACAGTGTTGTGCAGATATCAATATGACATGATATGTGATCGTGCAATTTGTCCTACCAACATTCAATGGATCACAAATATTGGTTTCCTTATTGTTTTGTTGCCTAATGCGCCTTGAGTTTTTAAGAAACATCATTGATATTGATTGAGGAACCCTAATTTTTTCAATCCATCTTTCTGTATTGTTGGGACTTGGGACTGTTCGGGAATCAATTATAATTAAATAAGAGTAAATTTTATATACATTGACAGTGATATACTATCACAGTTGGATGCATGACACAAATGCAAAATTTGGATTTTAAATTTAAATTCGAATTATGTGTTATGTATTCACTGGTGAAAGTGTACATACTGTCAGTGTATAAAAGATTAATCAATTAAATAAAGTGGGTGGTCATAGTAGTTTTAGTAATATTTTTTATTAGTTTTCTTGTTAATTTTATGATCAAGGGTTGTAATTATGTGGTGAAAGAAAAAATGTTTCGAAGGTCTGTTTGTAACTAAGGATCCATAGACAGATCCCTTAGTAAAGCCCAGGGATCTATCCACAGATCAAAGCAGGAGATTGGTTCCGACAAAATCTAGCACCAGACATTGGGCCAGACTTTGTCTGGTCTTAGTCGCAGCCAATTTTTATTTTCGATTTGGTTTCTATTTTTCATTGAATTTTTTTTAGGGTTCTAATATTAGTTCATTTCCAAGTCTAATTAGGTAGATGTTCATGGAGTTTTTTTATTCATCAAGTAACTTGTTTTTTTTTGGAAAAGTAATAGAGGTTGTATTAATCAATTAGATTGCTGGATATCGTCCAACACCAACTGTTTGACAAAAGCTGGGGGGGAGTTCTAGAGAGAGTCAAATAGGTTGGATGATCTAGCAAACTGTGCTAAACCATGCGCAATCTTATTTGCTTCTCTAGAAGTCCAGACTACATCCACAATGTGTAGGTCAAGCAAGGAAAGACGAATGTCCCCTATAACAGTGCTGAGGTCAGAGAGGACCCCGTCTGAGCTACTAATTTGCTTAACAACTGAGGACGCGTCCCCTTCAAGTATGAAGCTTGGGATCATCAATGTCCTAGTCAGCGATACCACCTCCCTTGTAGCAAGAGCCTCTGCCAACTCTGCACTAGTTTGGATTGGATAAGCTGGCAATGAATTGGCCATCACAATCATGAATAACCACACCAATCCCAACAACACGGTGAATTGTTCATATAGAGGCATCAAAGTTGATTTTGAAGTAGGGAGCTAGCGGTAGAGACCAAAATGAAGAAGGCCTTGGTGACGGCATAGTTGTAACCTAGAGGTTGGCCTCTCGAAAGGCTGCCTGACTATTAAGAGTATAGCTAACCAAAGTTAAGGGGTCCCGAATCGTACCATTAAAGAAAGCGTTATTTCTGTTGCCACAAATTTCATAACTGAGAACAGCAAAATCCTCGCAATCCTTAGGTGGTAAGGTCCCAAGAATCTCCTTTACCCAAGCATTTGCAAAGGATTGACAACATGCCCGGATTTTCCTCGCCAAGAAGCTAAGCGCCCATATTTGAACGGAGACTGGACATTCAAAAAGAAGATGGGATAAGTCACCAGATGGTCCATTGCACACCGAACATTTGTTCTCCACAGGTATCCTTCGTTTTTGGAGATTGTCTGGTGTAGGTAAAGAATTGTGACAAATACGCCAAAGGAAGTACTTCTTCTTGTTAGGGATATCAAGCGACCAAATCTTCTTCCAAACTACATCATTACCAGAGCTAGAGGACGCTTGTGCCGTCTGACGAACATCAAGGATGTATGAATCCATTATTGCATGATAAGCACTTCGAACCAAGAACTTGCCATTCTTTGTATGGTGCCAAAGCCATCTGTCTTTTGTCAAATATTTGGAAAGAGGCAAGCTCTTTATCAAAGAAGCTTCCTCTTCCCAGAATATTTCATCGATCAAGGCTGTGTTCCAGCTGCGGAGATCTTGATGGATAAGGTCTGCAACACAAGTGTGATAACCCAACACTCGAGGCGGAGAACAGATACAAAAGGATTATGGACGGGGCAGCCAACGATCATGCCAGATACAAATAGAGCTACCTGAACCAACTTGTAGTCTACAACCAATGTTTAGGGCTTTCCGACCTTCAAGAATTCCTCTCCATGTGAATGAAGGACGATATCCCAACCACGCGTGAAGAAAATCTGTCATGGAAAAATATTTAGCTTTGAGTACACGATGAAGAAGGGATGTTGGTGTAGTAAGAATCATACAAGCTGTAATGATCCCACATTGGTTAGGGAGGAGAGTCCTGACTGCTTTATAACCTATTATGGGTGTCCCCCCACCTGACCGAGACCTTTTGGAGGGGTACTGGACTCCTTGACCTGCGGGCTTGAGCTTTTCACTTGTTGTGGGCTATAACTTCACCTCCAAGAACAAAACCCACGACCTTTTGGATGGCTAACTGTGGGATAATATTGGTCAGAGGTGTTAGAGTTGGTATCAGAGCTGACTCCTGACCCTGGTGTGCCAGCGAGGACGTTGGGTCCCCAAATGGGGTGGATTGTAATGATCCCATATCGGTTAGGGAGGAGAGTCCTGACTGTTTTATAACCTGTTGTGGGTGTCCCCCCACCTAATCGAGGCCTTTTGGAAGGGTGCTGGGCTCCTTGACCTGCGGGTATGGATTTTTCACTTATTGTGGGCTATAATCTCACCTCCAAAAACAAAACCCACGACCTTCTGGGTGGCTAACTGTGGGATGATATTGGTTAGGGGTGTTAGACAAGCTTTTTCCCCAGCATAGCATAGTTGAAGGCTTTCATGTTCCGAAAGCCTAATCCACCTTGATTCTTAGGGATACATAATCTATTTCAGTTGATCCAATGTGTTTTGTGCGTCTCCGTTTGATCACCCCACCAAAAGTCGGAAACCATGGATTGGATGTCCCTTAAGATGTTGTTAGGGAGGAGAAAACACGACATAGTATACGTAGGAATGGCTTGGATGACAGCTTTGAACAGTACTTCTTTACTCGCTCGAGACAAGCTCTTCTCCTTCCAGCTCTGCAAACGCTGCCAGGCACGATCCTTTATAGATGTAAAAATTTGAGATTTGGACCTACCAATTACTAACGGAAGTCCCAAATATTTCTCGTGCAATTCAACTATTGGCATATGTAGGAGTTGGGAAATTACAGTTCTAACATCCTGTGCTGCATTGGTACTAAAAGTAATTGTAGATTTGTCAAAATTGACACACTGTCCAGAAGCTTTTTCGTATAGTTGGATGACCTGTTGGAAGTTGGCAGCTTCCTCTAGAGAGGCTCTACCAAAAAGAAGGGTATCGTTAGCAAACAGAAGATGCGATATTGATGGAGCTTGTGCGTTGATTGTGATTCCTTTCAACTTTCCACATCTTGAGAATTCCTGCTGGAGACAGGAAAAGGCCTCTGTACAAATAATAAATAGATAAGGTGAAAGAGGATCACCTTGCTTAAGTCCCCTCTGCGGGAGTAAAGATCCAACCTAGGCCCCATTGAGGATGAACGAAAAGGAGACTGAAAAAATGTATTTATGGATCTGAGAAACAAATCGAGCATCAAAGCCAAGAGCATGCATTACTCGAATAAGGAAATTCCATTCGATTCTGTCAAAAGCTTTCCTCATGTCTAACTTAATAGATATCAAGCCGTCTCTCCCTCTGTACTTAGGTTTAATGAAGTGATGCAATTCATGTGAAACTAAAACATTATCAGTGATCAACTGTCCCGAGATAAAAGCAAGCTGGGATGAGGAAATAATGTTCGGTAACAAAGACTTAATCCTATTTGCAACCACTTTAGACGAAACAAGACCAGGAGATTTGTAAGGATGCATTTGAGAGAGTGCTTTTGTTACCTTTTTTATCGTGAAAGTCTCGAGAAGGCGCTTATTCATCTCTAGTGTTACCTTGGCTCGGATACGTTCTAAGACAATTTGTAAACCCCTCTCTAATTGATTTGAATGGGCAAAAAGTTTGCGAAAATGATCAAGGATTATTGCCTCGTTGTCCTTCAGATTTTCATACCATGAGCCATCAGAATTATAAAGACCTCTAATTGTGTTAGTTTCATGCCTATTTGACGCATAGGCATGGAAGAAGAAAGTGTTCCTGTCCCCAAACTTATTCTAATGTTGCTTAGCCCGCTGCTTCCATTTCACGTCTTCTATATCCAGAAGCTCATCAAGCTTTTGCATAAGATTCCTAGCTTCAGCTTATGAAGCATCGGATATAGGACCTTGTTGAAGGATATTGATTCGCTCCTTGAGCTGCTTCATCTCCATTTTGACATTACCAAATGAAGCTTTGCTCCAGTGCATCAAGCCCAGCTTATAGTCATTAAGATTTTGGGGAACATCCTTGCTAGAATTACATTTACACTGGATAACACGAGCACAATCATCAGATTTTAGTCACATGGCTTCGAAGCGAAAAAGGACGCCTTCTCCTTGTAGAAAAATCAGAGGGTCAATCTTTTGCTGCTACCATGATAGGCCTATGGTCAGACACATGAGAAAACAAGTGTTGCACAGAAGACCATGGGAACATTAAGCACCAGGCAGGGTTGGCACAAGCACGATCAAGGCGGGCTTTAACCGTAAGGGGGGAACTAGTGTTTCGAAACCAGGTATATCTGTAGCCATCAAAGCCGAGATATGAGAGGTCATTGTGAGCGAGTGCGTCTTGAAATTGATCAATTTGCCATTGTGGCCGAGGGCCACTTCCTTCGAACTCGTCTGGATCTAATATTTCATTGAAGTCCCCTAAACAAAGCCAAGGCAGCTGTGAATGATGTTTTAAGGTCCTAAACTTAGCCCATGCATCGCGCCTAAGAGATGTGTCTGGCTCACCATATACACTAGTTATTCGCCAAGATTACGTTTCGGGATTAACTCGGACAACTGCATCAATATATCGATGGGAAGAACTTAGAATTGAGACATCAATATCTTTAGGCCAAAGAAAGGCAAGCCCACCAGAGCGACCATTAGCATCAACAGACATACCAAAGAAATTAATTTTCGACTTTAGCCTTTCAACTATACTACTTCTACATTTAGTTTCGCAAAGAAACAAAATTTTGGAAAATTTCTGTCTGGCTATGTTACAGACTTCACGAACTGTCTGAGGGTTCCCAAGCCCTCGGCAATTCCACCTGATAATATTCATCAGCCTCGGCGGGATTGGCTGGAGGAGCCAGTCTCCGTCGTTATAGTGTTGTCAATGCGAATCAACTCTTCGGAAGTGGCCATGGAATCAGCTTCATCCAGCAACTTATGTTTCTTTGAAAGCGAAGTCGAAGCTATCAGCAAGAGTGATTTCCTTTTCCTAGAGGTGCTAGTCTTAGACTTCGAAGGGGTTAGCCGAGGAGCAAAAGCTTGCCTTCACTTCCAGGTTTGACGTTATGAGCTATTGACTTGCAAGGGAACTGAAACAAGGAATTGGCTACTCAAGTGGGCCACTATGGAGGCCGCAACTGGACAATGCAGAAGAGAGCCCTTGTCAGGTCCATCGTCAATGAGCATAGTGTTTGAAATATCCTCCAACGTTTCCAGAATAAGGCTATGCCCCTTCTCATGTACGGTGTTAGAATTAAAGTCTGTGTCCTTGTCTGCTACAATAACAGCAGTTGCTGCATTCTCAACATCATTAGGAGTTGTTTGCGGAGACTTGTTTAAAGCCAGATCCTTATCCCCACTCATAATGTTTGGTTCCTGATTCAACGGCGAGAATAATTCCACATTCTCATCACAAGAATTATGCGCATCTTGGTCATTCTCTCCTTGATCAGATGACTTTGAAATTTGAATCTCACCCATTTCCTGTTGGACATCTCCTTTCGTTGCGCTAACTCTTCTTTTGCTGGAAAGCTTCTCCGTCGTTTTCACACGAGTGGACGAAAGGGCACCACTGTTGAACTTTGCCTAAGCTTTGAACGGAAGTTCCCTCCCATCAGTAGCCGGGTCTGAAAGGCGATCCTTACACTCTCGATCGCCATGACCAAAGCGACCACAATAGAAACAGATGTTTGGGAGCCTTTCATATTGCAGCAGCAGCCTAAGCTCTTCCCCTCCATGCGAGATCAGCATCATTCGCCTCAGCGGTTGATTAATATCCAGAGAGACACGGATGCGCATATATTTACCCCATGGCAAACCATCGGCATCTATATCAAAATCGACAAAGGAGCCCAGGCAGTCACCACTCACCAATGACTTTTGCAGATTCAATGGACATCAAGTCTAGTGGGACATTAAAAATCCGGAACCAAAAGCAACAATGGGAGAAAGGAATTTTCCAAGGAGGGACATCTCTTTTCAACATAAGTAGATAAAGAGCGAAGGGCTCTGATGACTTGGAATGTTTTCGTCGTCCTCTCACGTGCCAAGCATGTGATTCGCCCTATTTTTTTTAGGCCTCTTCTAACCCTAAATCACGCTCAAGTTTTGAGGCGCCGCTTTTCATCTTCTCCTCTTCCTTTCAACTGATTTCTAACCTCTCATTCCTTCTTCCTCTTCCTCTCTAAATCGCCGTCATCTCTTATCTTTCTTTCCTTCTCATTCTTTGATATTCCTTTCCCCCCTTCATTCCTTTTTTGCCTGATTAATCACTCTCAAATCTCGGCCGACTCGCTCCATGTCCATCCAGCACCACCAGCAGGGCAGCCGCTCCTCCTGCCGCAAAACCAGTCCTCCATAGTGATCTCTTTTTCTTTGGAATCCTCCGCCGTACTCCAAATCCAAGCTATTTTCCTACAGCACTTTGATTGCAGATCTATATACTCTACTCGCTCCTTTTTCTCTGTCTGATGCCAACTGGTAATATTGCTATCTTTTTTTTTTAATTAATCGATGTTTTTACATCTAGAGACTTGTTATGGTTTCGAGTTTGGATCATGTTTATTAGCAGCTTGCTTTTGCTTGGGAGAATTTTGAATTTTGATTTTAATTGTGTTTCCAAACGGTCTCCTCTAATTGTGATTCACGCTTAATTCTTCTGGGGAGTGGTTACCCTGTCTTTGTCCTACACACGATTTTTGGAGAAAAGAAAAAATTTCCTGACAGTTTATTTGTTGATTGATTCAGTCCTGAATCTGGTGAATTAAGGTGACAATTATTCTGATATATGATTGAAATCTTTATCACACTACGAAAAATGTTTCAAAAAAATGTGAAAATTGTGGAAAGAGTTGAGGATTTGAATATCTAGATTCTGAAAGTCGTTAGGGAACCTTTCTTCATCTTGGTGAATGTTTAAATACTTTACAGGTAAGTGGTGTAGTTTTATTTTTTTTCCTCATTCTTCATGATATCCTTTGCTTTTGGTAGTGCTCAGTAATGTAGGTGCAACTATATGTTCAGATTAAACAGACAAGAATTTGGAAATTTATGTAACATCAAAATAACTGTTATGTGATAGAGCAATTAAACAATTAGGTTTCTTGACTGCACAGTTCTATTTGAATCTAAATGTTTTACTGTTTGCTTTTGCCTACTTGATGCTGTTTACAATTTGCTTAATAGAGGGATCATGCTAAGCTTGGATGCTGATGTAGTGAAGTAGAATTCAAAGGGTGTTAAATTTAGTGGATCTGTAAAATGAAGAATGACAGCGTTTAATGGAACACCTTGCAGTTTTGTAGTTAATGATGCTAAAAAAAGAAGAAAATTTTCACCCTCTCCTCCCATGACATGCTTCTGTTTAGCAGAATTTCTAGAAAAAGAATGAGAAGGTCAAGTTCAAGTGCTGAGGGGAAAAAAGGAGGAAAATTACAAAATGAGAATCTTTGTCGCAATGGTGAAATGACTTGGTTACCTTTTGTACAATAGAAGTTACTCTTTTTTTTGTTTTTTTTGGGGGGAAGGTGGTTTCCAACTCTTATATACCAGTATGTACCAATAAATATGCATTTTACACATGGCTGCCCCTCTTGGTTTGTCAATTTAAGTTTCTTTTTTTTAGCCAAAAAGGTATTCCATGACTTTGATATCGTTCAAGTGCTTCTTCCCTGTTTAACATATTCTTAATCTTGGGATTTTACATAAATGTGCGATAATGTTGGACAGCCTGGGATGCCAAGACAGCCACCTAACTCACAGCCAAATCCATTTGGGAGTTCCTACTTTGCAGGATTGTCTTTTGCTTGTCAGCTTTTGTATCTACTAGATGCTACTGGGTTCTATTCTTTAGGATTACACGTTCTTGGGATTCATGTTTGTCGAGCTACAGGGCAGGAGCTGGTACTTATTCTAGGTATGTGTCATGTGGACTGATCTATTAGATCTACTATCATTCTTCTTGTCTGTGGACTATCTTTCCTATCTATATCAGTTTACAACTTGGTAATCTATACTTATATAGGATCTTGCATGGAAATTCATGCATATTTCCAAACCATTAATGTTGATAAAAAATATTTATTCTTAATGATCTATAGAGGCCCTTCAAAATGGAGTCTCTTGATGAATCTACCTCTTCCTCCATCAGCCATGGTATTCATGTCTTCCATTGCCCAGTGAGTAACGGTATCATTAATGACATTGAAATGGTTTTTCATTTTTTAGTTGGATTAGGCCAAATGAGGTATAAAGATGGAATTTTTAATTCTTTGATTTTGTTTTCGGTGTGTGAAAATTGCAGGATGAGTTGGGAATAGTTGCAAAGCTATCAGAATGTATTGCTTCAATAGGTGGAAACATTCTCAATGCTGATGTTTTTGTGCCCGAGGACAAGAATGTGTTTTACTCTAGAAGGTCTATTGCACTGCCTTGCACTTTGTTTCTTGGTACATTTTTCTATGGCAAGTTAATAAGTTGGTTTTGTCCTTTCTTCTTATGCTTTTCTGGATTATCTGGCTTATGTTTGAGGTACTGTGAAGTGGATTTAGGCCAGATGTTGAGAGTTATGGTCCCTTTTGTGATTTATTCTTCAATGGTAGATATGGTTATTCTTCAGTGGCAAATATCGTAATGATTGCTGTTGGTGTTCATCTAAATGATTTTGGGTTTACAATCATAAGGTCAATAGAGTGAGATTTCTTCCCAGCATCGTTCAAAGACTTGGTTGATTGACATTTAGAATTCTAGAATATTTTTCTGTTTCTTCATCTCATCTACCATTTTGATCTTCAGTTCAAATGTCTTTTGCTTTAATACAACAGAGTAGAGCATTGGAATCACTGCATTTACTGCTTCTAATGTTTTTTTTGTTATCATACACTTGTGCTTTGACCTACCAGAGTAGCATTATTCAATTACACATTGCAATGGCTGTATTTCAAAACTTCAGTTGATTTCTGCAGGTTCTTTCTGGAAACTTCTTAAAAAGTTTTGGAAAAGCTGTTATTAATATTCATCATGGCTTATTGCCTTCTTTCAAGAGTGGTCATCAAGCTAAATAGGTTTTTTTTAAGCCTTTTTGAAATGCTTGTTTTAATCATTACCCTTTACTTCTTTTTGGTAGATTGTAACCTGGCATTCACAATTTGCAAACATTTGATGCTGGCGTCAAATTAATTGGTGCACCAAGTCACTTTGTTACTAAAGAACTTGACTTGGCTAGGTTCAAGACTTGACAAGGTTTATGGGTGCACAATTGCAGGTCTGTTGTCTCTATACATCTCACAGAGTCACAGGCTAACAAATAATTGCTATCATTCATGCTCATTTTAATTCATTTCTGAAGCAGAGACTGGTTTCTTTTTTTTTCCCGGTGATTATAGTATCTAATAAGAGCATTTACATTGTTGGTCATTGGGGACAGTATGTTGCTTTACATTGTTATTGTCATATTCATTACCTTTAAGATTGCATATATTGCACTTCCCTTCATATGCTTTGTTATCTGCATTGTGTTGTTTTAGTTCACATATCTCTTTCACCTTTTGGCAGCGTGTGCTTCAGTGTGTTTACACCTTCTGTTGTTTACAGGTTGCTTTGGATGAAGCAGTTTTCTTGTTGGATTTGGCTTCTGTGGAAGGCACCTGGGATGACAATTTGGAGCGGATTGCTGAATGTTATCGGGAAGCTGGGCTCCATGAAATTGCCAAATTTGTGCTATACAGAAATTGAACTGAAGTTGATTTTGGCATATGCTTATCTTGCTTTCATGTACATTTCCAATTTTGTAATCTGCTGCCGCCTACAATTCTGGAATTACATCTGAAGATGATATTTTGGATTATGTTATGACGTTGATTATAACATCTAATTGAATTCAAGACCAAGTTTCTGTGCCTTCCCAAGTCACCTGCACAAGCAGGCCTTTAGCTCTACGTTCTGCAAAAAGCCTAAAACCTCTTATAGAGAGCATACTCTCTCTCTATCTCTCTCTCTCTCTCCAATGACCAACTTAAGATTTGAATACTCTTTTCGGTGAATGCTCTATCCTTGTAAGTTCTATGTGTTGAACATAGATGGTCTAGATTATTCCTCCTCTCAAAATTGCTGTATTCTTGGTATAATAAAAAAAATTAATTTTAATTCAATTGAAATGTATTCTTTTGAATTTATATACAATAGAAGAAACAAAGAGGCACCCACCATCTCTCTCACATGGATATGCAAGGCACAAATCACACTGTAGTATTCTAGCCAAAAAAAATTAAACCAATTTTCACTGTTACTGGATTGCACACTTCAGTTTTAGCATTAGTTCACAGCTTCTTTAGCAATCCTCCACTTCCCCTTTTCGTTCTGGGAACGATAGCGAAAGAACCAATCTCAGCTTATCCTTTGAATAATTAACACCATTTGAACTTGCCACTTTCTCTGGATGTTCTATTGTCCAATTTGGGCCAAAGGTGGAATAGCTATTACCCTCTAGAATAATTTCCTTGGTTTTAGGAGGCTTGAGATCCCTGCTCTCGTATTTGTCTTCAACTAGCATTTTATTTAGAAGAGATGACCGCTGGCGAGTATTCTTCTCAGAAGTTGTCATGGTGGCAACAACAGGATAGTTTATCAAAAAGGGCCTTAACAAAAAGAGCAGCCTTTATGGGTGAAGCCAATGCCTTTAACTACTTCCCATTCCTACAATCTCCCAGCTTTTCTAAAGCTCTACAATCTCCCAGTCCTACAAATACAAAGCAACAAAGGAAATTCATGAATCGCAATATTTTCCAGTTTGTTAGTAGGAGAGAAATGACTGTAAGGGTATGCCACCATCCATGAATTACGGAAAGATTTCAAAACATTTCAATAATCTTAGAACTCTTTGTGCCAGTGAGATATTCCTTTATATTTCACAATTTTAAAATTCTTTTATTGTTATCCAATTCAACTGAAGAGGAATTCAAAAACTGTACCCATAGCATTTTAATTTCATTATTCAACTCAGTTAATTCATTGTCAACTAATATGAGAATTCAATCACTTTTTTTTTCAAGCTGCTATAATCACAATTGGATCAATGTTGCTATATAAAATGAAAATGCCTTCAAATTTAGCTTAGTATTTCCCTTTTGTCCGTGAAGCATAATATATACTTGTGGTCACACTATATATTTCTAGACTTCATGAAAGATGGTAAACTTGATTTTCATGTTAAACAAGAAATGACATTAGATAAAAAAAGAATTTTCCAAGTTCTAGCAAAAGTAGTTCTATATCTCGAGAGTACTTTTTCTCTCTTATGAAGTATAATATATTCAAATCATCACATCCTATGCTTATGCACTTCATGAAAAATGCTGAATTTTATTCATATGCTAAACGAGCAATAGAGTAAGATAGGAGAAAAATTCACCAATTTTTAACTAAAAAAGTATTAACCTTAAATCCTAGCAGTACCTCTCTATAAATCTAAATAAATATTCGTACTATTTTTGTGAAATGATTTTGTAGTCTACTTATTCATGTATATTTATGCTTAGCTGTGTACATAAATTATTTACCAACAAACATTTTTGTTCCATGAATCCATATGTTTAAGGGGGCATATTTTATGTTTATCCCAACGCGCAACGCGCGTTTTATGCCTCCTAGTATATTCAGAAAGGACGAGCAACTTCTGGTCAAACGACCATGGTGAGCCAAGTAACACTTGGGTTTTGTCTGCTTGGTGAAAGAAACGAAAAAGAGCAATATTATCACCAATTATGGTATGGGACATACCATGCGGAGGGTTCCAAACGCCTTTTACTGTAGTTGCCAAGGCTTCCATGTCAACGGGTCTCATAGAGATAATCTTACCAAGAAGGCATAGAGAGCTTTTATGTTGCATGGCAGATTATGATAAGAGAGGGAGCACAACCCGACTTGATTCACCTTCTCAAATAGACAAGGAAGCGCACTGTTTTTCCAAGTCCTCAGCCATCGAGGAATTATGAAACACGTAAACGCACTGAGCCAAGGAAGAACAGAGATAAAACCACGCACTAACTATGAGACTACACTGCAAGAGCAAAGGAAAACTAGTAAGGAGATAAGAAAACTGATAAGAAATAGAAAACAGAGACTCAAACCGAATAAGAGGGAGACAAGCCACAAAAGGAGAAGTATGGCGGCAGCTTAGGGGTATGGGATTGAGAAAAGAAAACGGATGACAGAGACTAAACTTTCACTAGGTTTTGACTTTTGAGGGGCTCAAAACCCTAGGAAAGACTAAGACTTGCAAGACGCAAGAAAGAACCCACAAAGAGAACTCATGGGACGTTTTATTTGTCTTTTTTATGTTGAACAATTTATTTCAAAAGTTCCATCAAGTAACTTGTTAGACTAGTACTTGTTGCCTATAAATTGACATACAAATAGGCATTTCTAGATACTTTGGTAATAACTTATTCTCTTGTCAACTTTTTTTGAGATTGTCTAATTGTTTGAGAGTTTTCTCTTATCAACTGATTGTCTCAATCACTGGTATCATAATTCTGTTTTCGTCTCATTGCTGTAGGATTTGATACTGGACAAATCAACAATATTTGGACGCGATTATTCTGATTTGCCTTCATGGTTGTGAAGTGAAATCCATATAGCTGAAGTGCGCTGTGTTTTTTATGTTTCCTCCTTTCTTTGGTAATGTTTTTTGGTGTAGTCTAGAAGAACAGGAGGAGGGATTGAAAAGATTGAGCTCCCCTGATTAGGTCTATCATTTATGCAGCTCTTATATGTTTCTATGTTTCTCACGGCATGCCAAGATATACAAATATCAAGTTAATATGTTTCCTCAGTTGTTGAGAGAGATGATCCTGGAAGCATTCTGTTGCCATCATTCTACTCCCCAAATTGACCATATTTAGCTAATGAACCAATAGAAAATCTAAAATATCTAAATGCGAATGACAATACGTGTGTACTCTTTCTCATTTTGTTTTTCTTGAAAGAAGA
Organism: Coffea eugenioides; assembly: GCF_003713205.1. Lineage (NCBI taxonomy): Eukaryota > Viridiplantae > Streptophyta > Magnoliopsida > Gentianales > Rubiaceae > Coffea > Coffea eugenioides. The sequence continues at coordinate 68,858,720 of NC_040036.1, forward strand.
CAGATTCATCTGGTATGGACGTTAACCAGAAAATCAATAAATTTGACAGAAAAAGGATGGCCATAAAATTGACAGAAAAAAAGGTGGCCAAGCAACTGGTTGGAATAGCATGTATACCTATCATAAAATCTTAATAAGAAGCTGGGCTACTTTCGTACTAAAGCAGGTTACACAATAAATCCAAAATCAAGACATAGTTGTCATCCTGCCCACCAAAAAGAAGAATTAAAATAGAACACTTTACCAGTTGAGTCACTTTCCATTCCTATTATCCTGTACTTGCTTGTTCTACTTAAGTTTTTGGTGAATTTGGCATCTTCAGGGCCATTTCATCATCTCTTTGGAAGGTGAATTTTGAGTTGTGTGCTTTTCAATCCTCAATGTTGCCTACAAGTTTGCTCTCTGGAAATATATTCAGACATAAATCCAAATTAAAAGGATTTGATTATAACATTTAAGGTCTCGAAATACCCAAACATGTCAATTGATCAAGTATTTTAAGAATTTTCAAACTCTGGTAATCATGGGATATTGTCAAATGAGTGTTGGAAAATCAGTACTCTATCAATTTGTTACAATCTGGCCACTTATAGCAAGCAAGGACCAAAGTAGTCCCATCTTATAAAAATTGAGGGGGAAGCAATGGAACAACTTAAGAAGTTCGAAGAGCAAAGTCACTGTATCATTATATTTGAAGAACTCAAATGAGACGATCATTAATTTTGGAGGCTCAAATTAAAAATTTTATATTTGTTTACATATTTCCAATGGCAAATTGTACTTAATTTTAACCTCAAAAGTTGCAAGTTTGCCAAGCTCATTTCCTTCATACTAATATATATTTCTTGGGCCTACCTTTAGGTCTTCTGGGGATCCAATATCTCAATAGCAAACTTTTGAATTGTGTGAGACGATATAGAAACTAATAGAGTAAATGTAATAAACATTATTACACTAAATCTATAGATTATACCAAACATTGACTATCCAACTAGAATAGGTTCTTTGGTAAATAAAGTATGATCAACTTTTGTTGTAACTGTATTGTGAAGTTATTTGGTAGGTTCATAGAGAATTTAACATAGTTGGTTATGAACTGGCGCATTTTTGTCAAATCTTGCAACAAGTTAAAGTCTCTATGGAAATTCTTACCTTATTTTCTCAAGCAATTCATGTTAAACGATTTCTAGTAATCTTCGTAATAATTTTTTTATCAAAAAATTATAGACTATATAATGGGAATAGATCACCTATGAATTGTTCTATATTTTTAACATTCTCCCAACTTTTAGATCCGGCTATTCAATTTTAAGATTGAGAAATTACAACCATAAATACAATTTGTTGAATTCTCAACCCCTATTCTAAACTTCATCTTGAGTCACAGAGATGGTATCAGAGGAGGTATGGTGGCTTAGATCCGGTTAAATGCGGCTGATGCATTGCCATGTGTAATGTGATGTATAAGTATACATCGATATGCATCGATATGCTTACTGAAACTGATATATTTTATACATCGATGTGATATACGCGAATAAAATTTATAAGTATAATAAAATTATGTAAGCATACATCATACAGTATAGAAAGTTTGTAACTAGACAACCAAAAGATTGTCAACCGTACTCGACTCTAGTCCCACAGACACAAATGAGGTGGTTGTGAAATTTGAAACTTGAAAATCTTGTCTAAAGTCCCTGCCACGGCGCTACACATTTCATTTTAGCTGGGTACGACATCAATGGCTATTGGTGATTGTTCTTTATAAAGCTATGTCTTGTCTACCTTGAAAGAAAAGAAAAAAAAAAAACCATTTGCTGCAGTCAAGGTTGAAAGACTTTTGGTTTAGAAATGATTGGCCAAATGGCAGCTCGAATTCCAAGGGTCTGGTTGGAATGTACAGTTTAAAAGAGATTTTTGTGTCAAATATGCACTGGAAAAAAAAATGGTTATAGTCAATGAATCCTTGTTTTGAGAAGTAATTTGGAAGACTAAAGGGCAGCTCTAAATGGACATGCAGCAAAGCAATAGAGATTCAGCTAGTGAAAATGTAAATACTTTGCCTTGTTGTTTTGAGTAGATAATATAAAACGTTGCTAATCTCATTAATTTGTTACTTTTTCTTTTTGTTATTGTGTGTTTCCCTTAATACTAAAAAGTTTAAAGTAAATCTTATATACACTGACGGTATATGCACTATCACGATTAAATATACGATACATATGCAAAATTTAAGTTTCAAATTCAAATTTAAATTCGAATTATGTGTCATGCATGTAATGGTAAAATTTAAGTTTCAAATTCAAATTCAAATTCGAATTATGTGTCATGCATGTAATGGTAAAAGTGTATACACGGTCAGTATATAGAATATTAATCCAAAAGGTTATACATGTCCGCCAAACCAGCCAAACACCAATCAACCAAGAATAAGGCGAACCTGGGGAATCCAGGAAGTTAGGTGAGTGGTCTATTTTGACATGAAGTATCTGATTTCCTTGGAACTTCTCAACTTACACCTTTAAAACTCTCAAGTATTCTTAATTTAAATGCGCATGTATACCTTCCTTGCAATAATTCATTATTCTAATTTAATTTGGGATAATTCTAGAAACCTCCCCTGAGGTTTGTCATAATATCACTCAGCTCCTCTTAAGTTTTTAAAATTTCACTTACCTCCCTTGTCAACTTGATAAGATTAAATATTCCTATCAAAGGTTATAAATTGACAACATTACCCTTGCTCTTAATAACTATTTAATCAAAAAGCCAAAATAAAATAAATTTTTAAAGCAAAAAATATAAATTAAAAAAACAAATTGCTAGCTAATAATGGTTCATATTTCTTTACATTGGGGTCTTGGTGGGATAGCAAAGGACATTGATAAATTAAATCTAATCAAGATCAACTACTTAGGACGATTTTGGAGAGTAATTAGCACCCTAAAAAATTTCGTGCATAGTTAAAATTAAGGAAGTCAAGATACTTTTTTGGAGAAATATGTTTTAATTCATGGTGTAATTTAAGTTGTATTAAAAACTAAAATAATCTCTTCATATGTGTGAATTTTTCAAGGTTTAAATTTTGTTTCTGTTCCAATAGAACTATAATAAATAGTTTACATCAAGAAATTTACACCTTATAAAAATTTAGAATAAATCTTATATACACTGACAATATATACACTATCATGATTGGATATACTACACATATGCAAAATTTGAATTTCAAATTCAAATTCAAATTATGTGTCATGTATCTAGTGATGAAAGTTTATACACTGTCAGCGTATAAAAGATTAATCCACAAATTTAACCTTATCTTATTTTTTTATTGTTGTTATATATTCCATAAGTAGGATAACATAAGGGTAGTATTGGGACAAAAGTTTTATCTTTCTTGTATTTCCTCTAAAGGGGTTAAAATGTTATAAGAAATGTCAATTCAAAGGAGGTAAGTGAGATTTTAGAAACCTCAAGGGAGCTGAGTAATTTTATGAAAAACCTCAGGGGAGGTTTTTCATATTATCCCATTTAATTTAAGTTATTTAAAAAATAAACACCTTTTGTATTTATGAAATTTGGATTATTCTTCAATTGATATCTATTGAGTTTTCATTATCTTGGAACCATCTAACATTTTTCATATAAACAAGTTAATGAGGTTGGCTCTTTTGATTTTTTTTCCTTCTTTGTTTCAAAAGTTTACTGGTGAGATCCAATTTATTTTCTCTCGTATTTTTGGCTGATTTCTACAAAATAAAATCTCAATTAAGTTGACATATGTGCTCTTCATATTGGTCTAGCAATATTATCTATAACTAATTGTCCGACTACTATTTATTAAACAAACATGGGAAACTTACAGATTCTGTTTCTTTTACCTCAGCTCATTTCACTTTTCGTCCAATATAATTTCTCCCACAACTTTTATCCATCACTGATCTCTAGCTGGGAAGTGACAAGTTGAATTGGTTATTGTAGATTAGGGGTGTGCATCGAATTCGAATTCGGAATTTTTCGAAATTTTGGTACCTGGTAATTCGACCGAATTCGATTTCGAATTCACCAATTCCGAATTCGAATTCGTACCGAATTCAATTCGGAATTCGGTAAATTCCGATTTCACCGATTTCACCGAATTCGGAAAAATTTATATATTATTATATAATATAAAATTTATAATAATATATAATAATATATAAATTTTATAAATTTTATATTATATTATATTATATTATATTATATTATATAAATTTTATATAATATTATATAGTATAAATTTTATATTACATGTATAAAAAATATATTTATATATTAAAAACGAATTTGAAATCGAAATCGGAATTCGAATTCCGATTTCGAATTGTGAATTCGAAATCGGAAATTCCGATTTGAAAAACTCCATTACCGAATTCGAACCAAATTCGAAATATATGAATTCGGAAAATCCGAATTCGATTCCGATTTCCGATTTACCGATTTCGAAAATTCCGAATTCAATTCGAATTCGGTCGGTAAATCGGAATTTTTCGATTTTGCACACCCCTATTGTAGATGATCAGCTATCCCATGGTTTAGGATCAAAAGGCCTTTTCCAACAGTAAAATTTTAAGTCCTAATACCAAGTGCTAGTTGAAGTATTAAAGGGTAGAAGAAATGAAATCCTATTCCTTTTGAAAGGGTTCTCTTTGACAATGACACAGACTAAAACAATTCTTATGTGTTCTGTCAAAAGTTCAATGATGGAATAAATAATAGGAGTACAAAGTATAAAGAAAATCATGTGATAGAGTGGGAGGATCTCCATTCCATATCACAATAATACTCCTATGGGTTGAGAATGATTTGGATCAATTAGCAATCAATTCATTTACTTTATTGCAAATTGTGTCTTACAAGTTACTATGAACTTAGCAATGTATTGGCCAATGGGCAATAAAAGATTATTGGGGTTATTATTACCTATTTTGGTTTGCCATTTTTTCCAAAAAATTTTTACGTTTTTTGTGAACGCATTTTTTAATTACTTTTTTATTTTACATACGTCAAATCGTTAAATATATATACATATTTTATAAAAACTCCAAAAAATAGCAATTCAAATTGGTAGTATCCTACATAGAAAGCTAATCATTTGTACCAAATTTGATGTGAAATTTGCCTTTGATGGAGAAATTTAGCCTAAGAGGAAAGACGGGATGAAATTACTTTGAATTTGGACCAGACTGACTACTGGAAAAAGTTTAATCGAGAATTGATTAGGCACTGGATTTTCCTTGATTGTTGACTGCACAAAAATTGGGTTGTTCAATCAATATTGGGAGGTTGCAAATTATCTTCTTTCTTTCAAGTTTCATAACTTACATTTGGATTAAATGCATTAATCCACTTAATGTGATTTTCACTTTCCTCCTGTCATTATTTTTGTTATACTTCTCCACTACACTAACTATATGGTAAAAAGATATTATTATCCTTAATTAGTTATTAATCAAAATAATACCCAAAATGGAGATTCAATTTTTTTCTAAAATTTTAGGATAATGTCCTTAAAATTGGGATCCAACCTCTTAAAAGAAACTACGTACATATCGTTGAAAGTGTTGTAAACTATAAAATAATATCATTTTATGTGAAAAAGGAACTCATAAAATAGTAACAAAAAAAAAACGTATAATTTTAACAATAAAAAATTCCCTCTTGAGATTTTTCAAATGTCCATGACATGATAATGGAGATATTTTACCATATTTGCAGCTCCCCTCCTCTTATTGATGTTCATAATTTGAGGAATTTACCTTACATAGATACAAATTGTCGAATTTATTGAATTTTATGGCTTTCTTTTTATAGAAATGAAATATTTTGACTTTATAATACCAAATAAAAAAGGAATATATATTTTGGGAACTTAGTTCTTCATTTTCTTAAGAAAAAAGGCAAATTGTAGCAGCAAAATGGTAATAAAGAAGCTTGGGCTGTGAGAAGAAGGAGGCAAAAAATTGGATATAGGGGCAAAATTGGAGCTTTAAATATTTTTCAATATCAAATGGAGAAAAATGGATACTTTTCAATAGTCAAAACTAGTGTAGCTTAACAGAGGAGGAAAAAGTTCGACAAAAATAACGTTACGGAGAAAAGTGCAAATCAAATAAAACATTAGGAGATTTTAGTGTATTTGATCCGTAATATTTCTACACTACAATCTAAATATTTTTTTATACGAGTTGACGAACACGCAACGCATGTTCAATAGTTAAACTTTTTAAATTATTCCTCGGCATAGTAAGATAATTTCAGCAGTTAATTTGATCCAATTTTGTTGGATGAATTATATAGAGTCAACCAAAATTGGTTTTCTCCTCCATCATGGTTTGTGAATATTGACCAAAACTCCAATCTAAATCAACTATTGCCCCTTGCCATATTGTACCTAAGCACCTTGTGAACACTGTTATCCATAGATTAGATATTGTACTCTTTAAACTTTAAACCTAAAACCAAAACTCCAGGTCAATTGATCATATTGTATGGGGATTTCAATTGCTTTCTTCATCCTATGGACCAACCTAATTAACATTGGATATTCTTAGATATTAAAGCTATTTCAAGCCTATGACCATGCCCATAATTGAGTTCTTGATAATTTTATTGATGTGTGACGGTAAATGCTATTATCGAAAATATTAATAAATCCCATAGAAATAAGTTCACTTAAGTTAGCCGCCTTTGTATTTTATTGTCATGTTAGAGAGGCGCTTCTAATTTAATCACAATTTCTGCCGGAATCGTTGTATAGTTTATACCGTTAATCCTCAGGATATTTAATTAAGGGATAATTTTAGAAACCTCCCCTGTGGTTTATGACAATTTCACTGAACTCTTCTAAGGTTTGGAAAATTATACCTACCTCCCTTGATTTGACAGTTTTAGTAACAAAACCTTAAAATAATATCGACTTGGTCAAATTTTTAAATGAATGCCCAAAAATGCCCTTGTGTAATGAGTTTTAATTTACTTTTCTATACAATTATAAGATTATCTAGTATAATTATAAGAAAAGGTACCAAAATTTTCATCTCCATACCTACTATTTGATAAACAACTATAATAATAATTTTATCACTATGATAGAATACTTTTAGTGGTATTTTATTATGGATTTAAATTTATAAGATAGAAAAAATGTTGAAAAAATTCATTTAGAGTTTATGAATTTTTTGAGCAGTGCGATTATCACAATTCAGTAGTGGTTTGGGATATTTTCTTTTGATTTATTGTTAATTTTAATACCAAAAAATAGAAAAACAAAGATTAGCAAAAACATTGGATTGCATATAAAGTTAATTCATCAAAAAAATCACTAGTTTGATATTTGGTTACAATAAAAACTAGAGGTAATAATGGTAGTTCTATAGTTTGATTGACAAAAAATTTAAAAAAAAAGGAATGAGAAGGAAAAATAATTTTAAAAAATAATTTTAAAAGCCATTCTAAGTATCAACATACCAAACAAGGGAATTTCATCAAAATATTTAAAGGTAGTATTGTCATTTTAAATGATAAGGGAGGTATGTGTAATTTTTAAAACCTCGAGAGAGCTAAATGAAATTGTTAAAAACACCAAGAGAGGTTTCTGAAATTATCTCTTTAATTAAACCTACAAACCTTAACTTAATAGAAGTCAGATGAGCTTTTCAGATTCATATGTGACCTTGTGCCAAATCTTGGACTCATTAGAATTAAGAAATTTAAGTAAAACTTGCTTTAGCAGTGTTATAGTGCAGAGATTACGATGATTTAATATTTGTTTTAGAGATCTGAAATCATATTCAACATTGGACAATAAGAAAATGTTCTTGTAATAACTTATCCTAATGTTATATGTCGCAGCTTAGAATATTACAGAGCATATTTTACTGGGGGATTTGGTGAACCCCTCCCAATGTTTTCATTCAATAAAGTAGCCAAAGAAGAAGGATGAGAACGACAAATAATTGTTATACTTTATTGTAATTTTAGTGTTAGGATGAAATACCCAACACATCACATCACATGTATATGTGAGCAAATGAACTAATGTCAATCACTTAATTGTGATCAAAATTCAACAGAGAGGACTCGAACAGTTCGAAATACGTGTCAAACCTTATGTGGTGCACCATTGAGTTAGTTTCTGTATTGTAAATTTTCGACATTGGAAAAAGAATCGCCAGAGTATCACTCTATGTATATAACATTTATTAATACACCTGACATTGTTGAGGGTGTTGGTTAGGGACTTGATGTCCTGCCTAACAGACCAGAGTTCAAATCTAGTTGCTAGGTTTCGCGGTAGGGAGGGATTAGGTAGTGCTATTATACAAGTCGAACTGTTCATTTATTCTACTCGTTCAGTTTTGTTTATATTCGATAATGGTTCATTCAAAATTTTATACAAATCGAATTTAGACAATTGCTTGATTCGTTTAGCCTCGTTCATATTCGATAACTATTTGTTCAAAATTTTATACAAGTTGAGTTCAAACAAACTTTTTGGCTCGATAAGTAATCAAACGAACATGAATCTTGTTCATGAATTTAAATGATTGTGTTAGAAAACTAGAATGGAAAAATTGTGATATATTTCTCTTGATCATAATACAATAAGATGTCCCTATATATAGGTATATACACTAAAATACATTGAATCTAGACTAACTTTTACCTAAGGAAAGATCTATAATTGATCCTAACTAGACGTAATTGATACAAGAGAATCATATAATTGATACAAGAAAATTATATGTCATATTGACATGTTTACTTTAACACCTTCCCTCAAACTTAAGATGGTTGCAAGGAAACCAACTTAAGCTTGTTCTTGAGATGATGAAAACGATCAGAAGATAGTGATTTTGTATGAATATCCGCAATCTGGTCCAATGATGAAACATGGAAGAGACTCAAAGCACCATGATGGAGATGGTGACGCACAAAATGACAATCAATTTCAATATGTTTGGTGCGTTCATGAAACACATCATTATGTGCTATCTAAATAGCACTATGATTATCACAATAGATACGAACAGGTGAAGAGTGAGTACACCCATGTCTTCAAGTAGCCAGTGAAGCCAAACTAATTCTTGAGATATATTAGCCAAGACGCAATATTCAGCCTCAGAATTGGAGTGAGCAGTGACCGCCTATTTCTTACTATACCAAGAGATTAAAGAATCACCAAGGAAAAAGCAAAAGCCAGTAGTTGAACGTCGATCGGTAGGGTCACCAACCCAATCAGCATCAGAGTAGGGACGAAGTTGAAGAGGAGAATGTGCTGAGAAATGAAGACCATGAAAAAGAGTACCCTTGACATAGCGAAGAATTCGGAGGACAGCTGCATAATGAACTAAATGAGGAGCACTCATGAACTAACTAACAATATGTATGGCATAAGCAACATCAGGCTGGGTAACAGTCAGATAGACAAGACCACCAACTAATTGTCGAAATCGCATAGGATTATCCAATAGAGTGCCATCACGAGGAGGGAGAAGTGTGTTTGGCTCAATCGGAGTAGAAGTAGTCTTACTATCTGTGACCCCAGTTGAAGCCAAGAGATCTGAAGCATATTTAACTTGAGATAGATAGTAGCCACTAGAGTCCGAGAAGACTTCAAGACCCAAAAAATAGTTAAGAGAGCCGAGATTCTTCATTTCAAACCTAAGGTGAAGGGATTGCTTAAGTTGTTGGATACTATCCAAATCATCACCTGTAATGATCATATCATCTACATAAAAGAAGAAGTAAGATAGTGCCAGCGGCAGTGTATCGAAGAAGGAGAGCAGAATCATGAGAACTAGAGATGAAACCAAAACTGTGAAGAGTAGAACTGAGCTTGGCAAACCAAGCTCGAGGTGCCTGCTTAAGTCCATATAGAGCACACCATCATTAAGATCACCAATGAGAAATGCATTGTTCACATCCATCTAGAAGAGAGACTAGTGACGAGTAGCAGCAACAGCAATAAGAGTGTGAACAGTAATAAGACGAGCAACTGGAGTAAAGGTCTCTTCATAATCAATACCATATTCCTGAGTGTAACCTATAGCCACAAGACGAGCTTTGTAACGCTCAATGGAACCATCAAAATGTGTCTTAACTTTATAAATCCATTTGCAATAAATTGGAGTTTTGCCTAGAGGTAAATCAACTAGATCCCAAGTATGTGTTTTGAGCAAAGCATCAAGCTTTTCTTGCATAGCTTTTTGTCACAGTGGATGAGAAGAAGCTTCACGAAAAGATGTTGGCTCATGTAGAGCAGATAAACCAGAAAAACATTGATAGTCATGAAGATAGATTGGTTGAGTTCTTATTCGAGAGGGATAACGAGGAGAGTCAAGAGTAGGTGGATCATGAGCAGAACAGTCAAGAGTTAACAGATCCTCTGGTAAAGACAACTCATCAAGAGGCTTAAGTGACTGTTCAGAATCTGGAAAAGAATTTTTTGGAAAGAGATCAGCTGAGGGATTGGTAAGATAAGAAGGTAGAGAGGAGGAAGGTAAATGAGTTTTAGGTATCTCAGTGAAGAATTTATGTTCCCAAAAAATGACATTTCGGGAAATATGTAACCTATGAGAAATGGGATCATGACATCTATAACCCTTATGAGCTACCCATAGCCAAGAAAACAACATAGATGAGCACGAGGCTCTAACTTGGATCGCTTATGCAATTGAAGAAGGACAAAACAAGCACAATCAAAAACTTTAGTAATCAGGGACAATATCAAATAATGTTTCATAGGGTGATTTGTTTTGAAGAACAGAAGATGGCAATCGATTGATGTTATAGACGGCAGTAAGCGCAGCTTCCCCCCAAAATGGTTTAGGTAACGAAGCAAAAATGAGTAAAGATCGGACGGTATCCAAGATGTGATGATGCTTTCGTTCCGCTCTACCATTCTGCTGTGAAGTGCTCGGACAGGATAAATGGGGTAAGGCATCTTGAGTGGTAAATATAGTTTCAAAATCACTAAAGGTATAGTCACGGGCATTATCGGATCGAAACAACTTAATTGTTTTAGAAAATTGGGTTTGGATCATGGCATTAAATTCACGAAAAGTGGAAAGCAGTTCAGAACAGGATTTTAACAAATATATCCATGTATAACAGGAAAAATCATTAATAAAAATAATGAAAGGGATTGGAGCTAGACCCTAAACATCAGAATGAACAAGATCAAAAGGTGCTAAGGTATAAGAATCACTTTTATTAAAAGGTAAAACAGGTTGTTCTGCTAATTGACATGGCATACAATCAAAAGACTCGGATTTAACAATCCCTAATTTTCCATCAGAAATTAATGACTTCAATTTTGCATGAGAAGGATGACCTAATCTAGAATGCCAAATAAACATCGTAGGAGCAGCAAAGGCGCGAGATGGAAGATGAAAGGATGTCAGTTCAAACAGTCGTCCAATCTTACAGCCGGTCCTAACTGTTGTTTTCGTCAGTGGATCCTAAATAAGGCAACCAGTATGAGAGAAGAATAAGTGAAGGTCAAGATCATATAATTGACCAACAGAGAGAAGGTTTAGGGATAGTTGAGGGACAAAATATATATCAGAAAGATAAATATTATTAGATGAAATAGTATTAGTGTGTGTGACTAGCATAATAGAACCATCAGCTGTAGAAATGGAGGTTGGTTGGGAAGGTAAGGATTTAAAACAAAAAATATCGAAGTTAAAAGTCATATGATTATAGCAGCCAGAATCAATAAGCCATGAAAATGTAACTGGTGTGGCAGAAAATGCACTTGTAGAAGGCTGAGCAGTGCGAGCAAAAACTTCGGAAATTATGGCCTCCAAATCAATAGCAGAAAGAGCAGTAGTATTTATAAGCACAGAAGATGTGGAACTAGTAGATTCAGTCATAGGACCGGTAATAGTGGTAGGAGCTGCAGGAGAAGAGTTCCATGTTTGCTGTCTTGGCCCTCCCCTTTTTCGTTGAAACTTGTTACATTCTGAAATGTCATGACCAAGTTTGTGATAGTACCTGCATTCAATGGTGGATTTGGTTCCTGAAAAAGCAGATACAGGTGGTCGATAGGTTGGAGTAGATTGTCGATATGTTGGATTAGGCTACCGGGAAGCAGCAAGGACCATATCAACAGTACGTAGAGTTGTGGTATTGCGGCGAGTTTCCTCAGAAATTAGATCCTTGAGAGCAGCATCAAGGGAAGGTGGCAGCTTCCTATTAAGAATAGATGTGCGTGTTGTGTCATAGTCATCAAGTAAGGCCATGAGGAACTGGATAAGTCGATGAGAATCACAATAGGTGTAGAATTTGTCTACATCACCAGAGCAGGTCCACATTGGTTTGGATTCAGCAATCTCATCCCACAGACAAACCATGTCAGAGTAAAAGTCCTGAACAAATTGTCCAGGCTGTTGTTTCATGGCATGTAATCGAAAAGAAAGCTGGTATTGTTGGGATAGATCAGTTGTTGTGTTCCGATCTGCCAAGAAATTCCAGACTCCTTTTGCTATGTCAAAGTGTCTAAAATGACGATTTATGGCTGGCACAAATGTGTTAGTGATCCAAGTGATGATCTTGTGATGATCACTATCCCACTCTTTAAAACGGGCAGCGAATTGTTCAGTAGACTTGCTATCAGAAGCAACAACAGCAGTAACATGACCAGTAATATATTTTCACAGTTTACAACCATGAAGAAAATTTTGAAAGACATATGCCTAGTGAAAATAATTTGTGCCATCAAGGATAATGTTAATAAGTTGAGACACATCATTTTGAGCCATAATAACAGTCAATATATTTGTGAAAAAGAATGAAGAAAATCCGAATGGAGGGTGAATGACTACTATGAAGGGCAAAGAAACTAACCAAAAAATAATTAGAATGAAAGAGACAGCAGCAGGGTTTTGAAAAGAGAGAAATATGAAGGATCAAGAGACTCTAGATTTTGAACCTAGAGCTCTGATACAATGTTAGAAAACTAGAATGAAAAAATTGTTATATATTTCTCTTGATTATAATACAATAAGATGTCTCTATATATAGTTCTACACACTAAAATACATTGAATCTAGACTAACTTTTACATAAGGAAAGATCTATAATTGATCTAACTAGACGTAATTGATACAAAAAAATCATATAATCGATACAAGAAAATTATATGTCATATTGACATATTAACTTTAACAGATTGTTCGCATACATGGGACTAATTATCATATCACAAAATTTAGGGTTAGATGACAAGTTTAGTATTGAATTGATTGATTAATTGAGAGAAAGAGCTTGAATTCAAACTTCTCAAACACATTCGAAATTGGCTCGTTTATGTTAAATGAGTCAAATTCAAGTTTGAACTCGAATTAGGATTTTAATTAACAAGCAAAAAACGAACAGAGATTTCGAGTTAGAAAATTATCGAATGAATACGAGTATTGTTCAAGTAATTTAACCAACAAAGCTCAAACATGTGAAATTCAGCTCGTTTATAACTGTAGGATTGGGGGGGGGGAAGGTTAAAAAAAAACACACACATAGACACATGATGCATTTGATAGGTTGTATCATCCAACTAATGGAATTCTACATACTCAGTGCAAACAAATGTATGAAATGGTACATATCCAATCATATCCTACTTAATGCAAGCCTCATTTTTGTTATTAGTGGTGCATATTAATTGTAGTGGTTTCTAAAGTACTATAGAGGGAGAGGGAGGGAGGGAGATGGGAGAGAGAAAGGATTGGGTCAATTATCTGAACCAACTATTGAAAATGATGCTCGAATTTTCACTTGTTATACACTGTAAATTTATCATTGTAATTTAGTTTTTACAAAAATGTAAAGCTTAGATTGGGTTATTGTTTGATATTATCTATATAAGAATTTCATTAGCTAGAAGTGATAGACATACACGTATATATTCGTATCGTATTTTACATTCTTTTTTGCTTATTTTTATTTACTTAACGCGTGAAATAACTGGAATAAAGATGTGTCTATTATTAGTCTTGTTTAACTTTCGGTTTATGTTTATACCGTATAAACTTTTAGCCTATGAATAAATCCTACAATTTCTAATGGAAGAGTTGTTAGAGATAGAAAAGCAACCTCATACGAAATCTTATAAATTTCCCATGCCTACTTTTTACGTGTATAATTATTTGCAAAAATCATATCTCTTGTCTTTCATTTTTGTTGTCACTTGCAGTGGATAAGACGAACTTCAGAGCTTATTTTTTTCATACTTGACTCAAAATTCAAAGAAAATATATAGTAATTCCTGCTAAGAACTTTAATATGGTGTTAAAAGTTGGTTCAATAATCAATTTTATGAAATATAGGAATTATTTGTCGAAAGATTATTTACTTACATCACAAACACATTTTTAATATATTTTTTAATTTTTTAATTATTTTTATATCACATACATCGTATCACAAAAAATATTATAATTATTATTTTAAATAATATTTCAAATAATCTTTTGGCCCAACAATTACCAAGCCAAAATCTTTTGAATGAAAGCTTACAGTATCCACTCGGACAAAGGGCACAATGGCCATGATCAAGTTGCCAAGTGGCAAAGTTCTTGGCATTTCAGCTAATTGGATGATCTAAATGTCCTTTCTTCGAGCTTAGCCTATAGATAAAAAGCAATGAGACTTTGGCCCCAACTCTGCCCTTGAAACTTGAAAGTTGGATGCACATATGACAGATTTGGGGCAGGGACGGTCATCAGAAAGACCGTCCCTGACCGGTCCCCTCATAAAACTTAAGAAGTGGTTATTATGCATCCACATCGACAGGTAGAAAGAAGGCATCAAAACGACAACATTTAATTAGCAAGTTCCATAAAATTTTTAATCTCAAAAACACCAACATAAACGGCGTTATATGGGAACAGGATTGTTAAAATATGAAATTTGAATTCAAAACTGATTTTGAAAACAAACCCAGAAAAACTTGACAAAAAAGAAGGCTTTCATTTTAGCTCTTTGAAGGTATAGTGGAAAGAGAAGAATTGTGAGAAATAACAATCTATCTCCAGAGAAGAGAGGGCAAAAATAGCAAATGCATATTTGTGTCCCAAATTAGGGTTAGAAAGTCTTGCTGTGGTGCTTTTTAAATGTTGATAATTTGGACCTCCACCCATTCTGGGACGGCAAGGGTACGAGCGAGTATAAATACTGAAGCAATCATAGTATTTGCATAACATTGCCTCCAAGAAGTGATTTAAACTAGAAAAGGCTATTGCAGTTGTAGCACACAATAATGGTCAAGACAGTAGACACTATAATAGGGTGAGCAAATAGTTACAACAATGCGGTGGAGATTGATGAAGGTAATGATGCCAATTATCATATGAATTGGATAGAAATTGTAGTGGTAGCAATGTTAACAGAAACTAATATCTAAATGGAAAAGAAGTTACGCTCTATATGTTCAGAGTGTTCGTCTGATTGTACACATTGTTACCCAGGAAGAATAGTGCGATTATTTGAATGTACAAGTGAAAAAATCGTTGCTATCATAATAGTTAATATATAAGCATTGTTAATCGGATTAAATCCTGGATATGTAGATGTAAGGTGAAAAATAGCAAATATATACATGTGGTGTCTATACGCAACGTTATAAAATATTCACAATATGTTTCATGAGTATTACATTGAGTTTTGGTATATGTACAAGTATGTCTTGTTAGAGCACTATTTAGTCATCATGTTGATATATGAAAATCTTAAGATATAACACGTGATTAGAATTATTGTAGTAATGGTTATGTTGTACATACTAGGGTATTCTGTTGCATAATCGGATTGAGAGACACCATAATTTGTACATTATAGTTGCCTCTTCTCTTACCTGTGTTTTTTATGAAAAAAATTATATTATATTATACAACAGTTCTTTTGTGATCCTATTATCTCTTTGTTCCTATATATGCCACATGTTTGGATGTTCTTTGCTAGATAGTTTATTTTGTAATGCATAACAATCACCTTTAGTTGCTTCTATACAAGTTTGCTTGTCTTTTGGAAAGATTGTTCCAATTATATATATTTAA
This sequence comes from Coffea eugenioides, assembly GCF_003713205.1. NCBI lineage: Eukaryota > Viridiplantae > Streptophyta > Magnoliopsida > Gentianales > Rubiaceae > Coffea > Coffea eugenioides. Next base: position 68,874,826 of record NC_040036.1, read on the forward strand.
TATTATGGGTATAAATTTACTCTAATTGTTAGAATTTTTTCCTGGATGATTTGGCTTATTAATTAGGTACGAGAAGAGTAAATATGAACAGAGAGCAATAGTTTTTTTTGCTTATTCTTGTTGATGGCCGAAAGAGGTAACATATACTGGTGGCTCTAGAGTAAAGCTGTTTTTGAGGAATGAATTATAGTTCTCATTTCTTCTGCATCCTGTTTTGGTTTATTTGGACTTATCTCTTTTGATTCTGGTCGGATTTGGGTTGTTAGGATGTCCAATTTCTTAATTGATAGCTTGGATTCAGTTGTCATGAGTCCTTAATTGCAATGTACTTTAACTTATTTTACAGTTTTGATTCCACATGATCTAAGATAGCATGAACAAGATATGCATGCAATTATACACTCTGTTATGAAATGTTTACATAATGTGGATGAATTTATACACTCTAAGCAAATAAAATTCATGTAGTGGAATGTTTGAAATGGACAGAAGATGAGTCTTCACAAATTGGAATGGAGTTTGATATAGAAGACAAAGCGTATAGTTTCTGCAATAAATATGGATTTGCTACGAAATTTAGTGTTCGATAGGACTACTTAAACAAAGACAAGGATGGAGTCACCACATGTTGGAGTTAAAGCTGGAGCATAACTATGTGTTGCTGAGATGGCTATCTATTGCCGGTTCCATCTTGGAAGAAAGAGAACAAAACAAGATGTATGGAGTTCAGGAGTTAAGTTCAAAATTTTAAAGGCAATGCTCTAGACATTTGTAATTCTTTGGACAAATGTACTATTTGATTCCAAAATTGAGACCATTTCCTGCATTCTTAGAATTTAGTCGATTTTGGCACTTTTACATCTATATTCAAAAATATCACAAATTGTTATAATATATATAAAAAAATTGGACAGTGCCAATTGGTAGAAGTCAATTATTATTAAGCAAGTTTGCTGTAACCATACAAATTACATAGTAAACTATATGAATGTTGGGCAATATTGCTATTATTCACTTTTCTGCCTACTGTTTGCTTTCCGAATTGTTGATTAACTTAGCGAATCGTGTCATGGATAGTATAATGCCATTTCGATAAGTTGTTAGATACAGTGCATGACATGTACAACTAAACAATAACTATGTGATGCTCTATCTAGTGTTGATATGGGTCACAGATATGGTAATTGCATCACTATTATGAGCAATTACAAATAGTTACATATGTCTTATAACTTATTGGTAAATCATTACACCTTTGAGGAATGATTGTACTCAATGGCATATAACCTTTGTCAGTAATGATTTTCATAAGATATGTAAGCATCAGAAAGTGCCACGTGACTGTGAGTCAATAATAACTGAGACGTACAAGTAATAGTTGTATATAACATCTATGTCACTAAGACATACAAGTAGTTGAAATTGAGTTACTACCAGTTACAAAACTAGAACATCCTCCAAATGGATTTGGGGCAGGGATAGTTGTCAAATCAACTGTCCCTGAACGGCGTAACTCTCTCTGCAAAAATTGTAACTCCTTAACTACTTGTACATCTTTACAACAGAATTGTGATATTTTGTTACTGTTCATATGGGTCTCATATGTAATAATTGTGTCTCTATTGTTAAGTTTTACAAGTAGTTCACGTAAAGGTATACCTTGTTCAAAAAATGTTACATTGTTCAGAATGGTTGTTACTGACAACTATTGGTGCCCAAGATCTCCATCAAAGGTAGCAGCCAGTCCTCATTTCTTAATAGAATTTAAGAAATGTTGAGTTTAACCATATTTACAATAGTAGAAAATATGCATAAGATATAACCATGGATTAGAAATCGACTCATCGATAACAATCTGGTGAGAATGGAGTTCGGCCACTATATACATGTTGGCCAAAGTTGTTGTTTGATACATCGGTAAATCAACCATATAGAATTCAGAGAGAATTATAAAATTGTTACAAATTATTAAATATTATTCATATTCATGTTGATTGAATTTGTAAATTGTTGAAAGTAGACAAGGAATGAATGTAACATTGTTTGAACTGATTGTAAGATAATGTCAACTATTTATATAAGTACATAATAGATACGCGATTATTATGCATGAAACCCATAGAAACAGCTGCTAAATTTATCACACTTGTATTGTGAATTTGTACAAGCAATTAATAAGGAGTTACAACTTGTTTAGGTAATGTTACAATGATCAGGAACAGTTTATTTCATTTTAAGTTAGGAATCCTAAATTGCTTGGCTCCAGATGCTCCCTCATCTATGCCCTCATCTATACCCTCATCATCATTTTCATCGGAATTATCTTCTTTGGCATCTTTGTCGTCATCTCCTTCTTTCTCATATTCATATTCAGAATTTTTGTCGCTTGATTCTAGATTTGCAACCTTTGTTTCCTGTAGTGATTTTTTCCCTTTGTTCATTGATTTGGGCTTGCTGGATGATGCTTTGGTCTTCGTATGCAAAGTATCTTCAATCTTTAGAATCCTCTATGACATTGGGTAGCCAAGTTAAACAACTCCTGAGCTAGCATTTCTCCAATCTCAATCTCTTTCAAGTCATTTGTAAAAATTTTAGAGGAAGAGATTCTTTAGAAGCGAACCGGTCGGGAAGAAGCGAAGAGGAGAAAAGGTGGGAGCTAACCGGTTCGCTTAAGATTTTTACCCAACATTCATGATACGCTATAAAATCATAATAAGTACATTTAACCTAATACATATCTATTACAACCTACATTTATCCAATCAAGTTTAATCCCATAGATTGGTACTATAGAAATAGATACTAGTTTATAAACATGGGATAACAAACTATCAATGTAATAGTGTGTGCACTTTTCTCTTTCTTTTATTTATTTCCCTTCCACTATAAATCCTGCCGACCTTGCTTTAACATGATTATGTTAATTGATTACTAAGTTACAATTAAATGAAAGTGTTTGTCTAGTATCACTATTTATTCACCGATAATAATAGTTATCCAACATGATGTATATACACGCTAACTAAGATATCTTGTAACCATTTTCTACAACTAGGAAAGGCATAGTAAATACTATGCACATTTAGTATAACACATATAAATTAGAATCTATACGTATACCAATTGACTTTTAAACAATTCACTTCAACTACTAGACTGCTATTGTATGATTAGGTACTAACTTTCAAACAAAAGATAACAACCAATATTAATGTTTAATATGTGCACTTTCCTCCCTGCCTTCCTTTTATTTTTTTTTTCCTTCACTTTGATCCTTCTTTAAGATCATTACGTTAATTGATTACTAATTTACAATTACATGAACATATTTTTTCACTATCACTATGTATTCACAAAAAGTAACAGGTGTCCAATATAATGTACAAACATACTACTAATAAAACATCTTATAACTGTTTTATTACACTAAATGGGTCACATTCAACAATATGTACATTCGACCTAACACATGCAAATTAACATTTATATTCATACCAATCAAGTTTGAAGAAATTTACTTCACCTATTACACTGCTATAGAATGATTGACTACTAATTTTCAAACATGAGGCACTACCCAATGGTGTCTAATAGTGTATGCACTTTCCTTCCTCTTCTAGCTTTTATGCATAGTTAGTAGACCATCTTGTAATCTATCATAAGTTTTTCACTTTTCTTTCCTTTACTCTTAATGTGTGTCTCATACTACTTCAATGTAATCAATCATAAATACCCAGTAATACTATGCACATTAGAAGGCTTCCCTGCTTACCCACCCATACAAAACAAAAAAATTTTTGACTTTAAAATTTCCTTGTTCTTTTATCAACCTAAAATCTCCCCTACCCATTTGGTTCATATAATGACTATACTATTGCTATTAATGCGAGAGTTACGACCCCTGTTTATCCCCTCCTAACAACTCCTTTTACTAATTGGTTTGGAAGTTCTCCTTTTCTTTTTTACAAATACTTGGTGTGCAAAATTTCTCTCTACTTTACTCTCCCATATGGGTCATGAACAGATCTAATTGCTAACATCCATAGGGTTTCCACAACCATGATATAAAATCATGGGATGCCATTCACCAAACAATGGAAATTATGTCATTGGCTTGCAATATTGTTACCTGAAGGGTTTACATAGATGCGATTGGGTATCACTACTTTGGACTTCATCATCTTTAGCTTCATTGTTCGGTCCTGACCTTCCCCAAGCCTTTATAGATATTAGGTCTCCAAGACTTTCTCGTTCAATAGGTAGTTCTTTCCTTTCCTAAATGTATTTTGACTGCTCTTCTTCCATCTCTTGTCTACAACTTTCCCACTCACTGATTATTGCCTTAGTTCTAAAGTTATAGATGAATATTAACAACTTTTTAGAGGGAGACCAAAAAGAGTTCCTCATTTGAAGAATTGAAATGAATAGTCATAACGAGTCAATTTGGGCGAGATTTTGAAGAATTGAGTTTCAATAGTTGGTAACGGAGGTGTTAAACTCACACATGTTTTTTTAGTAATTTTTTCCCTGCTCACTAATCAAAATGACTCTATTTTGAACCTTGTCAACGTGGATTGATGATGGCCACTTCTTCAGTTTTGTGAGGGAACCGTTCAAGGAGAGATTAGGGGCAGGAGCGGTCTAATACGGTCTCCTCACAAGACCCAAATGTGAGGCGAGAAATAGTCCACGTCAGGAAGCCTTCAACAGGCCCCAAAAACTACGCCGTTCCAAAAAAAAATGTTTAACCTAAACGGGATGATGACAAACCAAACGAAGGAGTTTCAATTTTGAAAATCAAGTTGAAAATTTGAATTAGCCGCACAAAACAAAACTGAGGGGAGAGTAGGCATCCTGCTGAAGGGAGCAATTGATAGAGAACTGGGTGGAGAGACTTGGGGTATGGTCTTGCAGGAATAAGAAAGAAAGCAAATAGTGCAGTGAGAGTGTTATATGCATTTTGAAACTAGGTATGAGAGTGTTGTATCCATTTTGAATAAGTGCAAGGCAGGCGGAAAGGCAAAAGCACACAGAGGAAAATCATCATCTCACGAAGCCAGAATTTGTCGTTCAACTTAATAGCAGAAGCAACTGCGCTCTCCGAGTTCGACGAAACATAAAGCGTATTAGCAGACCAAGGTAGCGTGACTGAACCAAGTTCGCAACTGTGGCCGTGTGTGAGCATTCATCTTTTGAGTGATGGAGTATAATTGGATAGTAGTTATCCGAAGACCCAGGGGTATGTATTTAAGTAAAGCGTTGAGCGGAATTAGGGAAAGATGAGAGAATCCAAGTCACATTTAACAAGTGAATAAATGTATATCCTATTGTACATAAGTTACAGGTTATAACCACCGTATTACAATTGATATGAATCATTGCGCATCCAGTAGTTGGTCCATGCTTATCACGCAATCTTAGTTTGCCCCTCTCCTGACCATGCAGTGTGTATAAAATGGAGGTGTAGAGTTGAATAAGGTGAAGTAGAGGAAAAGACATATATGTGAATAATAAAAGGGTGTACCTGGTGTTGTAAGTTAATTACATGATATAAGAAATATATTACAATGAGTAAAAAATGCTTATTTGACCCTCAAAATGTAGAAATAGTAGAAAATGCGGAGTTGGCTTAGGCGGTTGTCATTAACGAATGACATAAGGTCCAGTGAGCTAAAGAACCTAGAACCTATATAATCAGCAGAGTGGATATACATACAGTTAAAATAGACTTACATCGTGTGACCAATACATTACAGTCCGTATAACTTAGTGTATATGGAATTCTATTAGTATATAGATAATGTCGTTGTCTTAGAGTAAAAGTAAGGCGATGTGATTCATTAATCGTATTGATAAGCGTAATAATAGAATTTGGTATACGAATAATTTGTGATTCATAACACATTATGGATGGTAATATACATTTATCTTGTTGTTTATGTACATACAATTCATGAAGTGTTGCAAATTATGGTGTTTGATGCATAATTGGTAAGAGCAGAAGTAATGGATTGCAACAAACTGGCAGAAGATAGGACCCTTGAATTAGGAATGGAGTTCAACAGTGAAGAGGATACGTACAAGTTTTACAACAAATATGTCTTTAAAATGGGTTTTAGTGTACGCAAAGATTATCTGAATAAAGACAAAGACTGCGTGACCACGTCTAAGAGATATAGTTGCTACAAGAAAGGTGTGAAGCGCATGTACGAAGGTGATATGATGCCAAAGAGGACACGAGCGTCGACGAAAATAGGGTGTGTAGCTAAAATGGTTATCGTGTTACTTAGAGGGACATAAAGATAATTCCTCCTGAATACGTTATCGTGTTTATCGTGGGCATAAAGACAATTTCCTTTGAATACGTTAAGAGGCGATGGACAAAAAAGCTCGGGTTGGAGACTGTTTTGATCGGCGAGAACGGGAAATTGTTGAAGATCGAAAATTAATCATTTCAACTTATTATCGGGAGCTCGCTCCAGCCATGATTAAGGTCGCAACTCGAGTAGCAATATCGGAGGACACCAGCAAAGTAGTAATCACCATCATATCCGATTTGGCAAAGAGAATTGAGCTCCTCCTCTCAGAAGACGAAGAGCAACCTGAACAAAATCCTAAAAATCTGAATGTGGAGGAACGTGGTAAGATTCAATTTGTAAATGAAATAGGAGAGGCAGTAGTCGCAAGAGGCATTAAAAAATGTGCCGGTGGGAAGAGAAGTAAAGTGATGCGAAGTTGGATCGATAAATTTGACAGATTAAAAAGAAAATCTAGATTGTTAAGGACTATACAGACTATGGTAAGGATCCAATAACTATGATGGTAAACATTTATGCTACAACAATGTTATCGTTGTGCGGTTAACTAATCCATAAGTACCATTCACTATAAAATAACATTATTGTCGTGTCAATAATATAGGTCTCAGAATCGGAGTCGACATCAATTTCATTTGATGAACACATGTTTATGGGATGCCGTTCATCAACTGACTCAGTTTCGGTTAGTATAAAATGGGTATGGTTTTAACTTTTATTTGGATGTTTCTAACAACACAATTAGTTATGATGATGTTACATTATGTGATGATTTTGTTACGGCTGACATCCCTCATGATATACCTTTTTTGTTTGTCTTACACAATTATTTGGCACATACAAAACTCGTAGACGCATTTAATGAGCCAGTAAGTGAATGGCTCTCCAAACGCTGTTGCTCTCGAAATCGAGGAAAGTCCAACGGTATGTATACATTTAGTAGATAAAATAAAGTCCTTTTTTCGTATCGTAGAGCTACTTTTTCTTTAATTGTAATGGTGGGCACCCGAACGCTGTCAAAGCATGCATATTTTGTAGTTAACATATAATGCTTTAATGACATATTATTTTGTATTATCCGAAAATCCACCGATTGGCTAATCACGGGCCTCATGGAAGTGTCCCTACAGATGGATGCACCCCAAATTTTTTATATTTTTCAAGCATAACTCTGTCAGAGATATCTTAATGTCTGAAATATCATTTTTGTTATAATGTCTAGTCTAATTTAGCTATGTAACTGAGCAATATAGGCATTGCTATTGAGTTGTTGACAGTTGAATAGTTATATTGTACAATGTAAGCGAAGCGTGCGGCAATTTCAACACACTGTGATAAGGATGTATACATGTATTTTCACTATTATCCCAGGTGACAAACTTTTATCATTACATCACATATTTATGGTCTCTTGTTAATTGGATACTTCGATAGCATATATCATTAACGATATGTTCCATTAACTGTATTGACTGATTTGCTATCGTTACGCATTTCGGGAAAGAAATAACACCCAGGGATTGCGACTAACTGTTGACGTCAACTCTCCTCAGTTACAGGTTGATGAATGATGTGTACCTACAATTTTTATGAATACAAAACAATTGATTGTTCCAAACAATTGAGTTCAGAATATCCGTCTCTCAAGTTCACCTCATTTACTGATGTTCGTACTTGTCCAGAGAAGATATTGCTCAGTTTCGATCGGTTCCGTATTGTAAGATTGTTTTAATGTATAATCTCTCAATGAATTAGTGCTTGTTAACTGTAACTCTAAAATTACTTTAGATATTAGGTGTCTAGCACCAGATTTGCAGAGAATGCCGCATATGTACGTTACAAGAAGTTAATAAGCTGTTACAATTTATTGATGTGCTTGTACAAGCACCTTGTCATGTTCGTCTATGTTAAAACTTAGACATGTGGTTTACAGTTGTATTAACGATAAGTATTACAGATAGTATTATAAGCACTTCAATAGGTATTACTCCTTTAGTACGGAAATGAAGTTACAATTGGCCTCTCGGATTGGTTCCATACGACCACATGCCAAGTAACAGTTTCGCAGAAGAACATGATACTTCGTTGGAACAACTAATTTGAAAGTGGGGTAACTAATATTTAAAATGCAACAAATAGTCATAACGAGATGTACAGATTGAGTTACAACCAGTTAAGTGTATATTACAATTCATTACAACTAATGAATTTGCAATCGGCAGCTTTTCGTCTTCTCTAGTTAAAACTAGTGATATTACAACTAGTGACATTCCCCGATGTTACAACTAGTGATGTTACAACTAGTTAACATCCGATGAACCTTTCCTCTTCTCTTGTTTGTGCAATTGCCTTTGGCACAAACAATAATTCCTCCCCCCGACACATTAAATTTCTTAGACACTTTATTAAGTGTCTAATGAGAATACATAAATGATCATTTCGAACCCTAAAATATTTGATGTAGCGAGACCTTCTTGAACATCTCATTAAAATAGTGAGATCTTCCCAAACATCAAGCAAACCTGGATGCATTTAATTGGCTCCCAAGAGCTTGGTATAAAATTGAACACTGTATTGATGAGACTGTAATCCCTGTTGTAGGGAGGTTGAAGATAACAAAAAATGAATTGAGTACACGGGTCCATTGCCACTTTAATATGAAGAGAAATTGAAAGTGTGAAGTTGAATAATAATGCGATCGAAAATGAAAGGGGAACGAACAAACTGGAGTCTGTGTAAGGGATATACACCTGCAAGGAGGGACTTTTATAGTCCGCAATATCCTCTAATATGGTAAAATATTAGACCCCAACGCATATGAGACCAACTAGTACATCACGGGAATGGAAATTGTAGACTCACATGCAGCGCCTGAACCATGTCGGATCAGAATACTTACGTACAAACCGTGAAATTTGTAGTACCGATAGTCTTGCTTCGTGTTACGTCGTGTTGCAAATCAGTTACAGATTTTAGCACAATTTTTGGCAGCTTTTATCCTGAAAGGATCTGTACACCAACATTGGGGTTCACGTGCATACAGAGTTACACAGTATTGACGATACGTTTCACTGTCTGCATACACATTAATGCTCTAAATAATTTTACACTTTACCTTCTTCTATTTGTTGGGTGGCCCAACATTTTGCATTGTAACATTATATGCCCTTGGTCAGTTTATGATCCAACCCTTTAACACTCTGCTCGCCATTCGTACGTCCATTTCGTCCAATGCTCTAGTAATTTGTAGTTAGGGTTGTCTCAGAGACTTAATTAATTTTCATTGTTGTAACTAAGAACGAACAAAGCTGTAAGTAAGAACGCACGAATTGTGACTAGATATGCACTTTGGTGTTAACCATCATAGTGAGTTGTTATTGTTCCACTATGCAATATGAAGCTCGTGTATTCAGGTAACCATACAATCTCGTTAAGCTCAATAAACATAATAGTGGTAGGCTTGCTGATGTCATTAACATAGAACAATTGAGTAGCACAAGTGAATTCAGATGTAAGTAACACACTTAATACTTCCCAATAACTTGTAAAACAAATTGGTGTGTCTTCATTCAATAGCACAGGGATGTCACAGACTGTGCGAATGAGCTTACATCTACGACAAACTACCAGCGAAGTCCGCTTCATATGTCTTCCAGTCTAGCTAATGTGGGGTCAGCGAAAAACTGCTATTATTAGCAGCAGCAAGGCGATCGATACCGAAATCGTCAAGAAGGTTTTCATTTGTCGAATATCACTCTGGATGCATTGCACAGGATGCGAGAAAGTGTTTGATTGATGGAGCACCGTTCCGGGACTGTCGAACGAGCTTTCTCTGCTTATTACTTGTCGATTAGGTGAGGTGGGGTAATAGTTAGTCTGAACAAACTCATCATTCCTCCCTATTGGATGAGCCCAGGCGAAAAAAGAACAAGCTTTTGTCTCACAAACGAAGTACAGCAAGCCCTTCGTTGGTTTCTGTGACTCCACGATCTTCAGGTTAGCCCTTTTTTCACAGTTACATTATCGATATTAGTACCTTTAACTCACTATTTCCGCCACCAATATTACTAAATGAAGACATGTGAACGGCGTAAAACTCCTTTCCTTTGATGCTATGTTAGGCAAAGTGTTCAGTGAGAGGATGAAGTAATGGAGCGCTGTTGAGAAGAGATTAGTCACACAAGTGGGCGCGTGATACTATGGGGCGTTAGAAGATGTAAACTGGCAACTAATATTTTGTGCGGAAATGAACACGTATGAAATCCCAGGCTGCTTTTTTTTTGTTAAAGATACAGAAAAGCTAGTTTGTGTTGTAGCCGCATATGTTTCCAACTCTACTATGATAATAATGCAAACAATTTACTAACAAAGTTGTTTGGTAATCGCTGCTAATCGGGTCAAGAAGGTGTATAACAATGTTGGTGTTGTAACTTTATATGTGCTCTGTGTAACACACTTTGAACTACGAAAGCTATTTTTGGGTCCAAACGTGACATTGCCTTTTCCATAACAACTCTTGGCCACAAATCTATTCATTATAACCCGATTGTTGGCATAGACTTACGCTTTGTTGTTAAAAAATATCATGCGAGAATTGAAGTTAAGAGCAAGTCGATTTAAATGGTGTCATTGGTCCAAACCCTCTAATATTTGGAAGAAGCAAGGTAATTATCTTACAAGGCTCCGATGTTACAATAAGTTTCATCAAAAAGTAAGTCATATTTTCTACTTTATGCATTCCCTACAGCTGGGAAAAAATGGTAACCCCAAAATTCTCAGAGAAGCATGCTTTCAATTGATGAGTGATGATATGTGGTGTTGTCTGAAACACAGTTAACCAATGGTAACCTTCAGAACAATTTATGGGGAGACATGTATGAACCTCATACTGTGATATGTTCGTCATCCAAATTTAACAACAGGTACACTTATGTACATATGAAGACTGTCAATTTAAACGTTCCATTAACATACAACAAGGTTAACGTAGTCCTTCTCATCGGACCTGATTCTAGTCTACACCAATCCAAAAGCAACAATGTACACATAACAATGTACAAATGGGAGAAGATCTAATTTTGTCAAACTACAGTCACATCTCACTTAATGAAGTTCAGGCATTACCAACATCCTATCACGCCCGTTTTGGTACTTCCAGGTTTGCAAAGCTGTCCGAAAACTTAGAGTTCTCTGCTGAGGTACACAATCGAGCTGTGTACAGCACTCGATACTTGCCAACATTTTCCTATCCAATTTAAACGTAATATTAATTTTTCATGTCCATGGTAACAACTATTTTCCACAATTCCAGATGTAAACTAGGAAAAAAACATAGGCAAATTATAATACCTCTGTAAGCCGAACAACCAACCTTCCGCTCCAATGCTCTAGGAATGTCATGATGAAGACACCACTGTCACAACTGTTCATGTTGACTTCACATTAGGGAGGTTGGAGTTTATATGTTGTAATAAAATATTTGTAGCTCTAACAATTAAACATGTGAGAAGTAAAACTATTTACACTTTATTTGGTGAGTGATGAGGGACATCGGCAAGTGCAAACGAGAAACTAGAGAAATCAATTTCCTTGCCAAACTTTGTCACCACGTCCAACCCCAAGGCACGTTTCTATAGCACCAAAGATTATGTCAAACAGATTAGAAACACTACAATATAGTCCTCTTCTCTTGTAATGCATTTGGGTGAGTCCAACATATTAGTCGATTAAGTACACTTATGTCTTTGCTCTTTGCTTGATCGCTATTAGGATCTAGCAGGTGCACTTGTCTCTGTGAGATATCAAAGTTGTAGACAAACCATATCCCTCTGTGCATACCGGGACAAGTATCTGAAACGAATGAGGTATAAAAAAAGTTACACAGAAAAGGTATGTAACCTGATTCTACATTTTTTAATATTCAACATCGAATAAAAAAGCCTTGGGTTAAAGGTGCTAATTGCATACCCACTCACAATTCGCGAGATCAGCCCCTGTATTGTTATTGCGAACCTTGAATAGCTTTTTCAGCTTAGCAGATAAGCTGGCATCAGATTGCTTGTCAAATTTTCCCATTTTTAAAATTACTTCTTGCAACCAATAACATGGAGGAGTGGAAGGAGTGTAGAAGACATCAGTAATAGTGTACTAACTCATAATACCAATTTAGATATGATGCTGAAAAAATTTAACACATTATAAGATGCAGTCCAAATTTCATACTCACAACTGCGATGGGTTCAACGATGTAGCGTTTAAGTAACTAACATAGTCAAGTAACTAACACCTAACATATATACATAATCAAGTAACGATGGGTTCAACGATCTAATCTCTCTTTTACATATATACATAGTCAAGTAACTAACACCTAACATGATGTATATTTTTGTAAACTGATTATACCTCATAGATCCACCCTGTGTAAGATATTCACAGACAAACAAAGACTGCTCATACAAGTAAAATTACACATCTACTATAGGGAGATGCACAAATTGATCAAAGGGCTAAATAACTGTTCCAAATTTATATGTACAATTGCACTACCTTTTATAGATATATGCAGTCAAGTAACTAATATCTAACATAATGTACATTTTTGTAAACTGATTGTACCTCATAGATCACCCTCGTGTAAAGTGTTTATAGACAAATTAGTATTATTCATATAGATAAAATTACACACCCACTGCAGCCTGTAAGGAGATGCACAAGTGGGTCAAAGCATCAATAACCATTCCAAATGTATCCATACTATCGCACCATGCATATTGCAAACTATGCATATTGCTGTGATAACTAATTGCAATATGCATGTGAGCAAATAACTGCATGTTTAACAATTTTTATGCATCGTATTGATGAATAACATATTGTACATTCTGATAAATATGGTGTACATCACACACCTTATCTAGGCCAGTAACCATTTCAAAGTTATACATACCATTGCAGTACCTTTCACAGATATACACAGTCAAGTAACTAATACCTAACATGATGTACATTTTTATAAACTGATTGTACCTCATAGATCACCCCGTATAAGGTGCTTATAGGCAAATTAGTATTACTCATACAAGTAATATTACACATCTACTGCAGCTTGTAAGGAGATGCCCAAGTTGGTCAAGGCACCAATAACCTTTCCAAAGGTATGCATACCATTGCACTATCTTTTATAGATATACACATTCAAGTAACTAATACCTAAAATGATGTACATTTTCGTAAACTAATTGTATTTATACATCACACTGTATAAGGTGTTTACAGACAAGTCAGTGCTACTCATACAAATAAAAAATATTTACTAAAAATCAGTACAAGTTGTGGCTGCAACGGCTAATTGCAATATGCATGTGGACAACTAATCGCATATTCAATAATTTGTACACATTATATTTGGTCGGTTACATGGTGTACATTATTTCAATCAAATTGTACATTCACTAAGTATGTATGTACTTGCCATTCATTGAAGTAAATTATCTATCTAATTTAATACACTCTCATAAGCACTAATGGTCAATTTCATAGACGATTGGAACAAATAACCATCTAGTAAAAACATCTGATATAAATGTTATTAATGACTAACATGCTATACGTTCCAATAAATACGGTGTACATCACATACCTTGTCTAGGCAAAATCTTACAAGTTATCCAAAGTTACGCCATACTTTAAAAGCAATTACAAGTAGTAAAATTTATACCTTGCAACAAGTTACACCATACTTTAAAAGCAATTACGAGTAGGCAAATATCATTGTAATCATGTTATGGGATACCTTGCAATAAGTGTACCTTCTTGATGTTGTCAAACCATCCTAATCCTTGTTTAGGTAGACTTTCCGGATGCTAAAACCTATGACAAAATCATATATGTGAGTAATGGTCGCATAGTGTCACAGTTGTGCATAATAGGTTTCGAATAATATACATGTTGTTAGATGACAGTTACGGTTTACAATCATAAATGTACGCATTGTGAGTCAGGCATTGCAGTATTGTACTCCCTATTTCATTCGTGTAATTTACAATAACTCACTTTACTTATCTTTTATCTTTGTATGTGTCGATCTACTGTGATGTAAGCGCCCATACATAGTCGGTAATTCAGTTTAAACTATACGGTGTCACTGCTATTCTGCAACAAGGATAAAAAAAAAAAAAGCAAGTAACAATTACCTTCACACTCTCCCTGTTATTTTATATATCTATAAACATCCTAAGTCATTTAATTCATCTATTGAGACAAATTTACAAACACTTGGCATGCATAAGTTCCCTGTGCATACGTTCTTTAAGTTGGCTCACAATGTATCTAATTTGTGCTACCCATATGATTTCCTTGTTTAGGAGTTTTTGCCAGAGTTCCAATTTCATTATTCATGTCACACTGTCTTAAACAAGTTGTACGAACAAAATCATGCAAGTAAATTCATCCCTCTTCTGTCGCAAAACAAGCCAAATAGTGCAATGAGTTTGCAATATTCTTACCTTTGGGGTTTAGTCCAATTCGATTGAGTCAATTTCTGATTCAGATCTCACCAACTTCTGCCTTTTTCCAGCCTTTATGAAAAATTTTTGTCCCACAACAGTTACTTCTTGTGTTCCCTCAGTATACTGATTGATGACACTATATTTCTGCAACACTTTCTCCAAAAACCTCTCATCTGAAACATCCCAATTTGGGGTAGGGATATTATTTTGCTGATACTCTAAAATTGTGAATGAATGTTCACAAGATATGTTTTTGGAGGGAGACCAAATTCTATTTCATTTGAAAATTTCAGATGAAGAGTCGTGCCTCATTAATTTGAGCGGGAATTTTTGGAATGGACAGCTAAGGCATTTTAACGGAGCCCGTTAGCCCCTCAAATGTTTTTTTATTTTTTTCCCTACTCACTTACTAAAACAGCGTCGTTTTCCTTTGCTGATGCCTCCATTGTACGTGGCCTGTTGCAGTCCTCTCATTTCCTTTTGTGAGAGGACTGCTCAGGGACGGTCCGTCCCTACCCCAAATCCTGAAGGGACGGTCATCAAAAAGACCGTCCCTACCCCAAACATATGACATATAAAAAGCATAGTCACATCCAGTGGCTAAAATGAATACAACCAAACAAGAACAAAAGCAGACAAGAACGGAATATAGTTGTATTCTCTAACAGTTGACAATTGCTTAAATCATCAAATCTTCCTCCAAATCCATATTCACCCCATAATTGAACTAATATATGTTTTTCTACGCAAAACTAATATATATTACTACTAGTCTAAAAGAAGCAAAAGGTGGTGAGATATTCTAGGATTTTCTAGCTCTTTTATTTCGTATTAAATATTACTCCATGCTTACATGTTTGGTTGAAAGTGAAGGATTCAAATAGATTAAGTAATATATTACCTGAAATAAATACTAGACCTCTCAAAAAGAAGCAAAAATGGGAAGGGGATATTCTCATACACAATGGCACACTCTTTCCCCCATTTTGGTGGATTTTTAGTCATGTTTTGAAATTTGTCTAGGTGTCAAAATTTTAGTCATGTTGTATGAGAAATTCTTTTAGCAAATCCTTCGTGATTTATTGGCCCAAACTTTGAATTTATAAATAAATAACCTTGGTTAAAAAAGTGTTTAAATCGAAGATTATTCGAAAAGAATATTTTAGATAATATTGTAGTGATTTTTAAGATGTGATATGTGTGAAAACGGAGGTAGCTAGAAAAAAAAAAGTGATATAAAATCGTGTGTATGATGTAACAATTTTTTTTTCTAAGAAAAGGGCTATCCAAACAATTTGATTTGTTATTTGGAAAGTGATTTTTCTCCCAAATTCCTTCTTGTTACATGTGATAGTAAATTAAAACAATGCCCACCACTAATAAATCCTACTCAACCAGGTCATTCCCCAAATGATTTCGGATTAACTTCTTCGAGGAGTCTAGAATTACTCTTGTTATTTTAACTTCAAGTTAAACAAATATTAATGTACTTATTTGGTTACCATAAATATAGTACTCCAATATTTGAAAATTGACACCAAACTAAAAATCTAAAAAATCCGTTCCCCTTTTCTCCTTTATTTTTTTAACTTTCTTCTTCTTCTAATTCTGCAAAAGCATCTGCGTGACTATCATGTGATATGCGTTGATTTGTCAGGAGTGGAGAGTAGAGCTTTGATATGCATGGATCTAATATTTGATGTACAACTATTATGTGAATGTGTTTATTTATGTATGTGTATTTTATTTTATTTGTGAGAGTGTAAGTCAATATGTCTTCTGGATTGCAAAAGAAAAGGGCAAAAAAAGTGAATAGCAAAGGGAGAAAAGAGAAGTCGGTTCCTCAAAAAGCGATTTAAAGTTGATTTTGAACGATATACATAAAGTTGTGATGTGTTTGCGGTGTATTGTAGACGTTAAAGTATAATGTCTTGGTATTATGTTATTGTGCATGATGTAAATGTACATGTCATGTGAATTATAAGAAAAGAAGTAGCAAAGTAAATAGAAAAAATGGAAAAATGAGCATTCGGATAGTTAAAGAATGATTTGAAGATGGTCAATTTTTAAGTAATATACGTTAAAATATGATCCATTAGCATTAAGCAATTGACTTAAAAGTATGGTGTATTGCTTTGTAGTTTACAAGTTTAAGAGTTAAAGATGGCACAAATTCTTTTTTTTTTTTTTGTTCCTTAAAATTAGACAAATTGCACTTGTGGTATTGTTACGGAAATAATCCTATAGATTTTTGTAAGAAGTGATGTAGGTAGGAAACAAAAAAGGATTGATAAATCCTTTTTGGATAAATCTTTTTTGGATAACTTACAAATAATCCCCTTATAGTTTTATCTATTGCCACATGACTTCTTTAACATTTTAAAATATCCATTTTACCTTCAATAATTTCATGTAAAGTAGAAACTTGACGGAAAATAACCTATGTAATGTCGTTAGTTGAAATACTAGTACGTACTACCCTTATTTAAATACTAAATCAGATAACGACTTAATCACCTTATATAAAACTGCGAGAGACTATGTGGATAAATGCAAAAATTACAAGGGATAAAATAAATATTTATACAAACTATAGGAGGATTAAGTAGATATCACGATTTGATCACACCCACTTTCGAAGTGTGTCTCGTATAATTGTCGTAATTGATTGTGTATTTTGTTTATTTTACACTTTATATAAATCTACAGGGAATTATTTGACTATTTTGAAATCTTAAGTAAGTCATCTGACATTATGTAAAATTATAAGGAATTAAATGCAATTTACCCTTTTTTGGGGTTAATCTCAGATTTACATTCAATAATAATGCAGCAATATTCTCATTGATGATTAGTTTCTATAAACTCAGATTATCCCATTAACTCCACGTTCATATCATTTCTGTCGGCATCATTCTTAGCCCCACTTTTTTTTCCAAAAAAAAAAAAAAAGGCCCCACGTTTGAGATAATCATTTGTTTTTGGTTTCTTGCTGCATTCATGTATCAGTTTTCACCTAATATATGTACACACACACGTGTATGCTTACACACATGCATACATATATACATTTATATGTGTGTGTAATACACTGCATGTCCATTGTCCAACCATTGTCTGCTTAAGCCATTTCTGTTTTCTTGAACTTCTATGACCCCAGAAAATAGTTGTTTGGTTGTTCCCTCTATTTCCGTGCTTTCTTGAACCAATGGAGTCTAAATTTTACATTTACATGGTTGACAAAAAAAACCTGCAGAAAACAGAAAATACAGAGGTTCTAAATCTTTTTGTGCTATTGCACGTTGATTTCTGGATTTCTACCAATTTTGATTGTAACCCTTTTTTTTTCAAGTGTTGTCTGTGTACATACTAGAGCATTTCAAACTATATTAGAATTGGTTTGCATATAAGCACACAACAAATTCTGGGCCCGGAGCTTATTCGTTGCTCATTCTGAACCTTGAAGTTGCCAAGTTGGAAGCCATTGGTTTGTGGAAACCATGGCTTCACTTATGCGTAATTTGTGGGCATCTTCTTCATTTGCTTTAACAGAGTTCAAGCCTCAATCCAGAGCTCAAATTAGATGTTCAGCAGCTCAGGAGTCCTCTATCTTGTCGACTGATACTGTTAGACTTAATGGAGTTTCTTCAGCTAAGAAGCAGGAGATAACTAATCCGATGATGGATAGGGGGACTGGTCATTTACCTGCTGGTGCAAGTACTAGAGAGAAGAAGAAGAAGGGAGAGGAAGAAGTTATGCAAGAAAAGCTGAAACCGTTGTGGGATGATGGGTATGGAACTCGGAGTGTGAAGGATTACATGGACTCAGCAAAAGATGTTATTAAGCCTGATGGTGGACCTCCAAGGTGGTTTTCACCTATAGAATGTGGTCCTCCATTGAAGAATTCACCTGTTCTTCTCTTTCTACCTGGTAAATGATGCTTTGCCAGTAGTCTTGAACTCGAACTGCTACTTTTCTTTTGTAGAAAGTGCATAGAAGATGCATGATTAGTCTAGATTTTAGCTTATGTTCTTATGGTCTGTACGGAAGATTTGAAATGAAGTAAGAGCTTTACTTGCTTTCTGGAAGTTTTAAATAGGCTTTTCCTCCTAGTTTAGGATACTTATCTGCATATTGCTTTGGTTTGTGTAGGGATGGATGGCCTTGGATTGGGGCTCATGTTGCATCACAATGCTCTAGGAAGGTCACTATTGGTTTTATAAACTCTTTCTTGTATACTTCTGAGACTAACTAGTTCTAGGCTTCTAGCAGTCACTGAAAATAGTAAATGGTACTATCATTTTAGTTGGTTTGAACTATGCATGAACACCTGGTCTAAGAACTGAACTTGTAGCAATCAATTTTCACCTGAAATTAGTACTTTCTCAATTACCTTGTATCATACTTTGATTCCGTCAAAGTCTTCTTAGGGTCTTCGCTTAAATTATTTTAGTTTTCGTTCTGTAAGCCAGAGTAGCTCTGTTTAAAGAGAATTTAATCTACTTTTCTTGATAAATGCTACACAAACACCAAGTCATATTCCTCGTCAACTCAATGAGGTACTTAGATGTGTATTGAGTGAAAAGAATTCAGGGTTCATTAATTCTTTAGGTATATGTCTAGATTGTAAAATTGGAATGATGTAAATTGCTTCATTTGAACCTTGGAGTACATATTGATCGACCCATACAACTAATTACTTTGTCATCCTTCTTACTATCGTCCCATAATTATGAACTTTCATCATTTTACCAAGGAGGCAGGTTGTGCATATGTTATCATTCACTACAATAGAAAATATAATGCTTCATGCATTAACCAAGATGAAGAGTGGTTTGAAACCTCTTAGCTGTGAATATCAAAGACTTTTGTAGATGGAGCGTTTGCTTCAGCTGATATACATACCTTGTAACAATGTTTACAGCAATACTAGTTGACTTTTGGGAAAAAAGGGGGTGAGGGGAGGGGACTTTTATGTGCCTGCTTCATTCGAGTAGCCTTCTTCTGAGTTAGCAGATTTCTCTTCAAATCTTGTTGATATCCAAATAGGACTTCCAAAAGTTACCATGATCTTTTTTCATGCAAACTCAGAACCTGTCTGACCTCCTGATCCAGGATTTCCAGGGACTCATAGCTATTATTCGAATCAAGCATAGAAAAGCAGGTAAGTTCATGAAAGAGTAGAAAAAAGGACTTGAAAAAGAATTCCAATCACATAATTGACTCATATCCTTAACATAGTTTCCATCTGTAAAGTTGGGAATCAAATGTTGTAGAACTTTCTGTCCATCTATCTGCATTGCTGTATTGAGGAGGTTTATGATCTTTGTACTGGATTCTCAGACTAATATATGCTAAATGAGGAACTTAAAGAACCGAGTACAATTACATGAGTGTCAATGTTTCTCTTACATTACTTATTACTAATGGATGACCACTCTTGCAGGGTTTTTGAGGTATGGTGCCTTCACATTCCTGTGAAAGATCGAACACCATTTGAAGGTAATTAAAATTTGTTCTTGTTTGGAGATGGTTTCTCTTTTTTCCTAACCCATAAAATTTTGGTTACTAAAGAGTAGATCACATCCTGATGATCTTTATATATTGATTTAAGGTTTTGCTCTATCAGATTATTATCTCAAGGTGATATAAGGTTTTGATCTCCTCACTTTCCCATTGTCTGGTTATCTTCTGTTTATGTCCACCAACACGTACTCTTGGGTGATAGTTCTTCCCCTTGTAAGTACTGCTCTGATGATTTAAAACTCCAAATTTAGGCTTTGACAATATTCCATATAAGGTTCTGACTTCTGAACGAGAGACATATGGAGCTATCAGGTTAATATTGAAAGACACTGAGAAAGCTCTAATATATAACATGCTCCTTCAGCTTGTAAAATTTTCTCTTGAAAACTGAGTCTTCTATGGGAGAAGTATCAAATCTCACAGATGAAGAACTGGTCAAATTCAAAAGCAGCAAAATGCTATGCAAATCTCGGCAACCACTGATGCTTTATAAGATAATACTGGTTATAAAGCAGGAGAATTGCATCAAATTGTGTCTCTATGAGCAAATGATTTGTGGCATCATGCATTTGAAATGACCTGGATGTATTAACTACTCAATCATGTTTTTCATTCTTTGGTTCTAGAGGAACGAACTGCTTAATTCTTTTGCAAAAAAAAGGTTCTCAATGACTAAATGAGACCACAATTGGTCTGAAATTAAAAAAAAAAAAAAAGAATCATTGGAAGACTTAGAATTGTGAGCCTAAACATCAATACTCTAGTTTTGGGGATGATTTTTGCAACTGACTATGAAAAACCAAAATTGCTTGTGCTTGGCAAAGCAGTTACATGGATTTCACCGGTGGATTAATGTGGCATGATAGGATGGTAGCAAAGTAAACTTATTGGACATTGTATTGAATAGATTGTGCCTGATACTTCACAATCAAGAATTACCAGTAAGATCGAGGCTAGATCCAGCCTGTAATACAACTTGGGATAATCATCAAGCTGTTCCTTGTACATGCTGCAGTTGGGGAACTTAAGAAATGGTAGGTGGAGATTAAACGAGTTACTTGTTGTACGAAGTCACGATATATTCCTCTTACATGTAGTCAAATTCCTCAGAAGAGCTACTATTTTACTGGGAAATGGTTGTGTGATAATGGTTCTCCAATGCATCATTCTTATTTTTTTTCAAATGATTAATGCTTGCGATTCAAAAGATGTTGGGAATAATACCATTTGAACAACTTACTCCTCTGACCACAATAGCAACTACTATCCCTTTCATTTTCTCAATGAGATTTGGCTTAACTGTGAAATAATCTCTCTGGTATCTTTGATTTCCTTCCTATAGTAAATGAGGATGAAGGATGAGGTATATCTTATGCTTGTGTTATTCACCAATACCGTAATTGTAAACAGACATGGTAAACTTTGTTGAGGAAACTGTGAGGAATCAGCATGCTTCGTCTCCAAATAAGCCAATATATCTTGTGGGAGATTCATTTGGAGGATGCTTAGCACTTGCAGTTGCTGCACGTAATCCGGTCATTGATCTTGTATTAGTATTAGCTAATCCGGGTATGTCTAAGTGACAGTCCATCATTCTATTTTATCTTGAGTCTCTGCTGATTAAATTTACATGTTACCTGGTAACTATTGTTTGCTTCCATTTTTTTCAGCAACGTCATTTAATAGGTCACAGCTGCAACCTTTGCTACCTTTCTTGGAGGCTATACCTATTGAACTTCATTTTACAGTCCCTTACCTTTTAAGCTTTGTCATGGGTACGTTAGAATTCTTAAATACATAAGTTTACTATTCAACAGTCTCAGCATAGAATCTTGAAATATTACATGGTTTAATCTCTGATCATTCTCTAGATATGGTCCTACATGCTGCCTCCATAAGCATTACCCCAGTGCATAAAGACATCTTTTAACATTTTGTGCTTTTAGAACCATCGCTTTTATGTAGTTCACTATATTAATTGTACATGTTGCGAAATATGTTGCGGTAGCTTAAGGTGATTGGGTACATCATAAGCTACATCTGCTGAACCAAGACAAACTGCTTGTGAAATTTATATTCCATATATGAAAGCTCCTATGTTGTTGCAATTGCAACATAAATGTCTCACTGTGAGTTCAATAAACCATAAACCACAACTGTGTAGTGGCATGCATAAACTCTCAGGAATAGTTTGGCTAGTTATGCTAGCATTTCTTTGGAAGGACTGCTGAAGTTGTTGTCTGCAGAGTATGTGACACCCTACAAGTTGCTGAACTGGGAAATCTTCCTTTGGATCATTACCATAAAAACTTCCAGGCTTACTTCTAGAAATACTCTTTGCTAACCTCATATCCGCATGGTTTCGCACATTTCCACAGCCTATTGATATTGTATACCACGTGTCAAAACGCCTAGATTGTAGATGTTAAGGCCAATAACCATTATCCAAAAGAGTAATATAACATCACTTGTTAGTTTTACTGAAAGCCTCAAAATGTTTTCTTCTCTTTGAATTCTGTCATTAAATTCTTTGAGTTCTGCAAAGCAATTATGCAGATGATTCAAGTTAGAAATGAATTTTTTCTGAGAATCATTTTTCTTTCCTTCCTTCTTTTGCCTTTTTTTTTTTTTTTGGGTTTGAAGAACTAACCCTTCTAAATTTGCTGTAAATGCCTTTTTTTTTGTCTCTTTTGGTGCCATGATGGTTATCCATCCTCCTGAAAGTTTTAATCATTTGATGCCGTCTGTAATTTCCTTTTCCTTTCAATTTTGTTTTAGTTGGCGATGTCAAGTGCTTATCGTTTTCCCTGCTCTAAATGAAATAGCATCCTATGGTTGTATCAGGTGAACCAGTGAAGATGGCAATGGCTACTGTTGATGCTACTCTTCCTCCACGAATAGCTCTAGAACATTTGGCTGGCAATCTTACAGCTTTGTTACCACGACTTTCAGTGAGTTGCAAAAAAATATTTTTTAATAACATTTTCCCTTCTGTTAGAACCCTCTTTTTTTCTCAATTTTTTCTGAACTGTCTCTTTTCTTGTTAATATCATATAGATTACTTGCACATCATATCAAGTTAATATAGATATTAGTGGATTCAGTAGTTTGTTAATTTGAAGAGTTTTAATGCCATGTATAAATTTCTTTGCTTTCAAGATGGCAGTCTCACTTCTTAGGCTTCTCTGAGTAAGCTTTTGAGACAAGTCCTGACAAACTAATTGGCATAAACAGGGATCACAGAGGCAGAGAATTCCGTCAGATATTGAGAAACATCTAGGAAAGCATTGGAATGATGGAGAACTGCTTATGAGTTCCTTAATGCTCCTTATTTCCTGTAGTAGTAATTTACGTCTCTATATAGTTAGTGGATAGATATGTTCCTGGAGGTAATGACTTCCATGACATAGTCATGATAGTAGGAATAGATGCCAAAAACCAGAAAAAAACTGATCAAGATATTTAGCTGACCTTAAAAGTAATAGAATATGAATTGATGGCGAAAGTTGAGCAATAAACGGATATAACAACAGATTAAGTTATGTAACAAGATAGCAATTATACCACAAGGAGCTTTAAAAGGAAGTCAGGACGTAACAGAGGCTGTTCATTTGTTAGTTTGTAAAAGAGAAGATATCGATGCTAAGATCTTAGATTATAAGATGAGGGAAAATGGACAGAAAAGTAGAAGGAAAGGAGAAGATGAGGGAAGAGAGACCACATCAATCTGTTCTCACATTGCCCATTTTGCATTCCCTAAACCCGAAGCTATAATGTGACAAATTAGCACAAGGATTCCTAACATTAAAACCATATTCTAGACTTCGTAGCATGAAATCATGTATCTGAATCAAAATCCAGCTAAAGTGAACCAACATGAGATTATGGTCTAGATTGCAGGGCTTATACTTATGGCACTCCTAAATGGACTTCTTGACTTGAGAGTTCCACATAACCTATATATTCCAAACACTCGAATTTTGTGCTCCCTATCGCTTGTGGATACATATCAATTTAGAAAGGGCAAATCACATCAGGCTATACTTATCTGATTTCAGTTGTCTTTCAATACTTCTTTCAGGTATTGGCTGATATTATACCAAAGGACACTCTTCTCTGGAAGCTCAAACTTCTTAGATCGGCTGCCAGTTATGCTAATTCCCGTCTTCATGCTGTTACAGCTGAAGTACTAGTGCTTGCAAGGTTTTCTTCCCTGTCTTGATCTGTACAAGCTTTAACATGCATAATATTTCTTCCTTTTGTTTTTTGCTTTCTTGAATATCTCGTGGAGTGATCACCTTGAGAGCAGATTAGGTGTTTATCCTCAAACATCCTTTGATACTGCTTTCACAATAAATCTCTATCCTTCTTAGTTGAAAAGTGAACTACTGGTATGAATACCCCTTAATCTTTTTGTACATTTCAAAGTCTACTTTTAGTTGAAACAAAGAAAATCAAGGGGGAAGAGAAATGAGTAATGTTGGAATAGCTATTGAAGAATATATTTTGTCTAACTATCTTACTTTGCATAATGCTTGGGTCTATTCAGCAACAGGCAACAGCTAGTGGAGTAGGTGGGGCGTTCTTTGTTTCTCAGTTCTTTGACCACTTAGATGTTTTAATTCAATTTTTAACAAAATAAATGTAAAAAATGAAAATGGCAACAAACCTTCTTCATTTTATCATTTACCAGTTTTGTGTAAGGATTCACTGGCTACTTTGACTGTGCTCTGACAACATAAGATAATGCTGCACATTCAGAATTTTACGTGTTATGCATCCCTCTATTCTTAAAGATGATTCTATCTTGACTGATATTTTTAAGTCATAAATTTGAAATGAATAAAATATGATACGTCACCGTTGCATAATAACAAGTACAAACCTTAACCAGTGATCATGCGAGTCTTTGGATGTAACTTGCAAGAAATTTCCCTTTTCTTTTCCGGACAGAAATTGTTCTAACAAGCCCTTTTCATTCCAGTGGCCAGGATAATATGCTTCCTAGTGGTGATGAAGCCCAAAGGCTTGAAAGGTCATTAGGAAACTGCAAAGTAAAATACTTCAAGGACAATAGCCATGCCATTTTACTGGTAGGTGAAAATTTATGCTTTTTTGCTCTTTGAGAAAATTTTATGAAGGTTTTACCTTTCACAAATCTCTTAATAACTTGTAGTTCACTTCTAGTAACCAGTTTTGCAAAACATCAGTCCATGCAACTGTTGAGTTTTGTCACTATGTTATATATTACCTAATATTCTTTGGTGTAATTGAATGCTTTTTAAGTATGATTATCCTAGGGATTAATTCCATTTTGTCCTCTCAAACGATGCACGAAATCCCACTTCAGTTCTTGAACTTCAAAATAGAACACTTAAATCCCTAAACTACAATTTATGTTCTAGTTACGTAAAATCGGTGACAGAATCAAAAAACTTAACGGCGTATTAGAAATGTGGAGAACACGCTCCTATAGCATGATTGTATAACTGTTACAAACCGGAAAAAAAGGAACATAAAAGTGATTTCATCTTTTGTAAGTGTTATAAGCCAAAAAAAGGACATAAAAGAAATTTCATCTTTTTCTTTTTTTGTTGTCTTTTCCCTCTTCATCATTCCTTTTTTTTTTTTCCTTTTTTTCTTCTTCCATCAGGCCCTTTTCTCAACTTTTCCTACCAATATCAAGAAAAAAAGGATGGAGTTCACCGAAAAGAATCCAACCAATTGATGCAGTAGACAACCTCTTTTCCCTTCCCCTTATAGTTGTCATTCACACTCTCCAGTTTTTTCTTCCCTAAGTAGCATTATCACCAATAGCAGTAGCTTCTTCGTCGGATCCGAACTACTGCCGAAGTTTGACACAACCCAAGTGGTAGAAGGGAGATGGCTACAAACTACAAAGCAGACTGGGGTAACAACCACTGCTTACAAGGGCGTAAAGGGTTACTGGATGAGGAGAGGATACGAGAAACTAGATGGGAACGGTAGTCGACGAAGGAAGAGAAGGGTGGTGGAGTTGGAGGCGGAAAACGGGTCAAGCCGGAGGAGGCTGTTCTGGAGGATAAGGTTGACTCCCAGGCTGAAGCTGAAACTGAGATTAAGATTCTCGCCCAAGAAATTTATCCTGGGACTTCGGGATGCCTACATTAATTTGATGACCAAGCTGGCCAGCAGCCGGTTCGTCAACAGCAGGGTTGCCGGATATCCTGGGGAGGGCATCAGCGGGTTTGGGTTGCGCCCGCTCAAAGAGTACGACGAGAAGATGATCGTCGAGATCTACAAGTCTTTGGTGATGGCTCAGGGCCACCAATTGGTGAATCCTGGCGTCGTTGTCGCAGTCGCACCCCCACAAAATTCCCACTCTTCCGACGGTAACTGAATGCTGATGGACTACCAAATTCATCTCATCTCATCGCATCGCATACTTCTGCTGTGCCTATGCCTATCAATGATCAATCAATAAATTCCATCCCTTTAAGAAAACCACCTAGTCGCAAACCCTCCACACACTCCACCCATTAGTAGAAATTTTTGTTTGCCAATCAAATCAATTTTACCTCTTGTAAGTAATTGTTACAGTCAAATGAATACTTCGGTCGTAATAAATTTAAGTCTGCTTTGTAGTTTGTAGTTTTCGTGTGAAAATCAAGTGCAAAAGATGAAATCACTTTTATGTCCCTTTTTTTTTGGTTTGTAACACTTACACAATCATGCTATAGAAGCGTGTTCTCCACATTTCTAATACGCTGTTAAGTTTTTTGATTCTGTCACCGGTTTTACTTAGCTGGAACATAATTTGTAGTTTAGAGGCTTAAGTGTCCCATTTTAAAGTTCATGACTGAAGTGGGATTTCGTGCATAGTTTGAGGAGACAAAATGGAATTAACCCTTATCCTAGAGATTAAGATGTAACAGTAATCATGTCAGTCTTCTACTTGGTTGAAAGAGCATCAAACATCAATGTACCATTCCAGAATGGGTCCGACAAGAATCTGGGTAACTGGGTTTAAAGGGATTTTGATATGTCCATAGGAGGACCTAGTACAGTAGCAAACACAAGCCTGAAAATAGATCAGCTTTAGTTTTTTTGGCTGTAAAAACTTATTTATAAAAAGTGAGAAAGAAAATTTAGCCAAATTTGCTTAAAATCTTTGGCTGCTTCATGGGTCAAACGAAAATAATTTTCGCAAAACATTTTGAGTTGCTCTTGAGCCTACACAAAACTTGTGCCAAAATGGTCTTATCCCAGAGCTTCAGTTTTTTATGTTTAAACTCTTCATAGAAAATGGCCTGTTTGGTGGGGAATAAATGCATTAAACTACAGATCAAAGCTATGAAACATATGCTTCATTGCATGTAGATCAAATTGTCTTGCAATCTCCCATCTGTCAACACACAAAAACTATCACTCCAAGTTGCTATAGCATAGAATCCAATTGATAGCATTACTATCCCAGGCATTTAATGGGGTTATTTGTTGCAAATTTCAATAAATTTTTTTATTAATCAAATCTTAGATGTATTGCAGCAAATTCACCGTATAAGGTCTTGAAAATTAAGTGCAAGAGTTCGTCATGCAGGAAGATGGGGTCAATTTGTTGACTATTATCAAAGGTGCTTTCAAATATCGTCAGTCAAGAAAGCATGATGTTGTCATGGACTTTTTGCCTCCTAGTGATTCAGAGTTCAAGCAAACACTTGAGAGTCATAAGTAAGTATGCGTCATGTGATGTAGTTCTGCTCTACAACTTTTTCTTTAATGGTCTTCACAAAGGAAAAATTGGAATACTTTCTCAATGACATATTATTCAGCTTGGGCGGAGTTTAGGTTGGCATCTTTACTTCACTGCAGGTGAAATTTGTTTAGAATTAGACAAGTTATAATTCTTGGAAGCTTTAAGTTTCTGAAAAATTCTTAATAGAAAAGGCAAACAGTTGAATAATGTGATGAAAAGTAAGTTTTGCTTTCCTGTAGTAGTCAGAGAATTTGACATTAAGCGTGTCTGATGCAAGTAGTCAGTTAAGGACCTAAGATAGTAGCTTTTGGGGGGGCAAGGAAGAATCATGCTTGTCTATGGGCTTTCTTGCAGATTCCATTAAACTTTTCTGAAATGTAGCCTAATATTTGTGGTTGATAATCTGCAATAAACCATTTGTGAGCCTTTTAATTTGTGAACTCATGAAGTGTGTGTGTTGCTGTTGGACGTTTTCATGAGCTAGGTGGTTCAGTCATTCCTCAACCTTTTGGATCATTAAGAGGGTCCTTCATATATAATGTCTATAAATGTCCAAGCATATGTACCGCTGTTTGCCCTCCCAAATTGCAACTGGAGACTTCTTGTACCAGATTGCATTGATACGCCTCTCTGTCAATACCTTTTTAAGGTGCTGTAGCAATTTTTTATACCTCTTCTTGTAATAATTATGGTTCCGCTTTCTTAGTACCTTATTTTAGGCTTTCCAAATATCAATAATTAAACTTCCAAACGTGTTACTAATAAATATTTCTCATTTACTTTTTCCATGTGTCGCATTTTCTGTGTCTTCTTCTCTTCTGAGGTACATTATCCTCACATCTAACGAGTAAGTTGGTGTTTGAAAGTCATCATTAGTCCTTTGAAGCTCTTTCTTGGTTGAGCATCTGAACAAATATATCCAGAAAATTTAAGTATTACAAAAGCTTATGCTCAAATTTAAATGCTTATTTCTATCAGCAATACCTGCATTAAGGTTCTTAAGCATGGAAATAGAACATTGTCATTACATGTATTCCTAACTCCCACGTGGCACCACTGATTTTGACTAGTATGTGAAGCCTCAGTTGGGTTGGGAAGAAGTCTTAGGTCATTCTGGACTTTAAAATTTGATATCTCTTGACAATTCTTGCAGAATTTACCGGTATCTTATTGGCTCGGTAATGTTTTCCACATTGGAGGATGGGAAGATAGTGAGAGGCTTGTCAGGGGTTCCAAGTGAAGGTCCAGTCATACTAGTTGGTTATCACATGCTGTTAGGTTTGGAACTTGTTTCTCTTGTTGAAGAATTCCTGAGGCAAAGGAAAATTCTGGTCCGTGGTATAGCACATCCAATGCTATTCTCACAGTTGGTGGAGACTGATGTAAAAGAGTTTACATTCTTTGATACGTTTAAAATTTATGGTGCAACACCCGTCAGTGCAACCAACCTTTTCAAATTGTTCAAAACAAAATCACATGTTCTTCTTTATCCTGGTGGTGCTCGTGAGGCTTTGCATCGTAAGGTATTTCACAGTAACTCTTAATAAATGTGACTAATCTACTGTACTTCAGATGGCTTTAAGTATTTCCCTTTTGAATCTTGTGAGATTATGGCTTAGTTAAGTCCTTAGGAATGCACTTTGATATGCATGTTAAGAGACTGCACATAATCATCCTGATGGCATTGGGATGGCTTATCAAAATGTATAGCCCGTTTTTAGCATATGCCCTGCTTCAAATTTCCATAGCTTGTCATACATTTCAGCTTGCATGACAATGAATTTTTAAGTAGTCATTTGCACCACTGCTACTTGGATATTGCTTAATATGATCACAAGCCCCTGTTTGCTGCAGGTGTTGATTGAGACCTTGTTTTCCCACAGCAACAGGAAAACGTGTACTATTTGTTTTGATGACTTTCACTTTGTTGTTCTCATCCATAATGTCATTTCCAGCATTAATACATGCTCTTGCTTACTTTCTCAGGGTGAAACGTACAAGTTGTTTTGGCCTGATCAGCCAGAATTTGTGAGAATGGCAGCTAAATTTGGTGCCACAATTGTACCATTTGGAGTCATTGGAGAGGACGACATGGCAGAAGTAAGTTTACTCCCTTTACAAGATAAACTTTCTTGCTTTATTTTGTCAATCTTTCCTTGGTTAAATAAGACATACAATAGAGCTCAAGGATACAACACACATGCTGGTCACAAACTGATGCAGGAATCTGTGCTAGCTTTGTATTCCATGATTCTCCACATGGGCATGGAATTTCAACCTATCAAAAGGCAATATCTGTTCCAATTTCCTTATACAAGCTAAAGAGGCTATATTAGCAGGGAGAAGCCATTACAGTGTCCTTAAGTATCAATGGCATATGTCAATCATGTCACATTAAAACGCGTTGTATTGATTTTTTATCTTCTAACACTATAGCTAATCGAAAGCTTTTAGGTTTCACTGATTTAATTTTCCTTTTGGCTAAATCAGAAGGTTAAATGTGGACCACGACGGACAGTTGTGGCAGCCTGTGGTGAACAGCAGTATGTTTCATTAAGTGTGTTCTGATGTGAAATTCTTTTGTAATTGCAGTTAGTCTTTGACTATAATGACTTGATGAAGATCCCAGTGCTGAATGACTACATTAGAAAAAAGAACGAAGACTGGAATTTTAGAGCAAGGTAATGACCCTTTATCGCTCATACCGTTCTTCTCAAGCCTCTTAGACAACTAGATTTTCCACTGATGAACATTTGAAATAACCAATGTGGTTGCGTTGCAGAGCTCACGCGACTGGAGAGGTTGCAAACCAAGAATTACATTTGCCAGGCTTTTTGCCTAAGGTTCCTGGCCGCTTGTACTATTTGTTTGGGAAGCCTATTCAGACAAAAGGAAGGCAAGAGTTGTTGAAAGACAGAGAAAAAGCAAGAGAGCTGTATCTCCAGATAAAGTCTGAAGTTGAAAACAGCATGGCCTACTTGCTTAGAAAAAGGGAGGAAGATCCTTACAGAACTATCTTGGACAGAACAGCATATCGGGCATTTTTTGCTCCAATAGATCAAGTCCCAACCTTTGATCCCTGAATCATGATTTGCAAACATACTTCTCACTGCAAAGTAGAATAGGACTTATAGCAGATTGTCAAGCTATGATGTTGACAATCATTCTTTCCCCTGCATATTCTTTTTCTGCTCTACAGTTAAGGAATGGTGGGGGTATAAAGTTGATGTAATTGAATTACATATATAGTAGCTTGTAACCATGTGTATAAACACGGGGCACATATTTGAAGATATATTAGAAAACTAATTTGATTTGGTGGAACACCTATTTGAAGAGATATATTGTCACATCCCATACCATGGAACACAATACTGCTGTACTCTATGACTAATTCACAAGACACAAGGTAATGAAGCTAAACCAATTTCAAATCCATCAAAATATCCACTTAGTCTACAACCAAAGCCAACATTTTTCCCTTCACAACCATAGTGAATATAGTCATGATATGCATTTACGAATTCAAGTCCAAGGATCGAACCTGATTACAGATGTATACACAATTATTATCAAATGTTTATAAGGTCAAAGTGATAGGGGGAAACACCTCGAGAGAGTCCACCAAAGAACCCAATATGTAAATCAGGAGCCCAACTCTGACCCAAAACCTTAACTCATTAGGTTTTGGGTCCTTACTTACATATTATCAATGGTAGAGATTATGGCATAAGATGATGGCAGAAATTGTAGCAAAGATTATGGCATAAATCATGCCCAAGATTTGTTCATTAATTGTTTATATATACTTACCTAGAATAGAATATCAGTAATTAGGACATTAACTGTAATTAGCTATGTATAGATGACTACCTAAAATAGATTGTACAGAAATTCTTATTTAAGGGAAATGATCATCAAGTAAGAGGGCATTCAGCCAATTTACTCAGAAATTGTCATGGTACCAGAGCTAGTCTCTTGAATCCATAGCTGAATATTTGAATCATTTAGTTTTCTGGGTTGATTAATTTCTAATCAACATTTTGGCTTTGAGATTTTTTTTCAATCAATTTTGTGATTTCAAAATTGCATTGAATTTTTTTTCTTTCTCATTTTTTAAGAATGTCTATTGAGAATTCTTTTGGAAGCTCACCTACAGAGACTTCGGCTATCAAATTTACAGGAAAGAATTATGCGGCCTGGGAATTTCGATTCAGAATGTTTCTGAAAGGGAAGGAGCTTTGGGATCACATTGATGGGACTTCTCCTGCTCCCGAAAATGAGAAAGAACTTGGTCAATGGGAGGCAAAGGATGCTAGAATTATTTCTTGGATTTTAGCTTCCATTGAAGCTCATATGGTGAACAATTTGCGTTCATTTGGTACAGCTAGGGAGATGTGGGGTTATCGCGGCGCATATATCATCAAAATAATACTGCAAGACGATTTCAGCTTGAACACGAGATTAGTACCTTCAGTCAAGGTAATCTCTCTATTGAGCAATATTATTCTAGATTTATTAATTTATGGAGCGAATATTCTGGTCTTATCTACTCTAAGGTACCTAAGGAGGCCTTAGGCAGCCTTCAACAGGTTCATGAAGTTAGTATGCGTGATCAATTTTTGATGAAACTGAGATCAGAATTTGAGGTTACTCGGGGTGGATTGCTGAATCGAAATCCGGTTCCTTCTTTGGATGTTTGTCTTGGTGAATTATTACGGGAAGAACAGCGATTGGCTACACAATCTGTTCTAAGTGCATCTGGAGGGACATCAGAAGTTGTCAATGTTGCTTATGCTGCACAAGGGAGGAATAGAGGAAAGGGATCAATGCAGTGCTACAGCTGCAAGGAGTTTGGACATATTGCTCGCAATTGTGGTAAGAAATTTTGCAATTACTGTAAACAGAATGGACATATTATCAAGGACTGTCCTACACGACCAGAAAACAGGCGAACTCAAGCTTTTCACGCTGCAGTTCCAGATCCTACTGTTATTGGTCCTCCACTTACAACCACAAGCACCAATCAGGCTGTTCTTACTCCAGAAATGGTCCAACAGATGATTCTCACAGCATTTTCTGCCCTTGGGCTTCAGGGCCAAGGTAAGACAATCTCTTCTACTTGGTTTGTTGATTCTGGAGCATCCAATCATATGACCGGCTCTACTGATTCGTTACAGAATTTGCAGCAGTATACTGGTAGACAAAATATACAGATTGCTAATGGTAGTAATCTTCCAATTACAGCCATTGGTGATCTTGGACATTCTTTTCGTCATGTTTTTGTCGCTCCTAAGTTGTCTACTAGTTTAATTTCTGTTGGTCAGTTGGTGGATGATAACTGCAATGTCAACTTCTCTCATGATGGTTGTCGTGTGCAGGATCAGATGACGGGGAAGGTGATCGCAAGGGGGCCTAAAGTGGGAAGATTATTTCCGTTGCAATTTGCTATTCCTACACCTTTATCTTTAGCCTCTATGATTGTTGAAAATAAGGCTGACGTTTGGCATAGGCGATTAGGTCATCCAAATAATGTGATATTATCTAATTTGATGAAGCGTGGTCTTCTTGAAAAAAAGATCAGTGTTCTACTCATGCATTGTCTCTTGATTGTTCTACTTGTAAGTTAGGAAAGAGCAAAACTTTACCTTTTCCTACTTATGGTAGTCGTGCTAATGCATGTTTTGAGATAATACACAGTGATGTTTGGGGCATTACTCCTGTCATTTCACATGCGCATTATAGATATTTTGTGACGTTCATTGATGACTATAGTCGGTTCACATGGATATATTTTTTGCGCACCAAAGCTGAGGTATTTACTGTTTTTCAAACTTTTGTGGCTTATATTGAGACACAATTTTCCACAACTATTAAGATTTTCCGATCTGATAATGGTGGCGAATATGTGTCACATACCTTTCAAGCCTTCTTGCAACATAAAGGCATTCTCTCTCAGCGATCATGTCCTTATACGCCCCAACAGAATGGGGTGGCTGAGCGTAAAAACCGTCACTTGTTG
Source organism: Coffea eugenioides (assembly GCF_003713205.1). Taxonomy (NCBI): domain Eukaryota; kingdom Viridiplantae; phylum Streptophyta; class Magnoliopsida; order Gentianales; family Rubiaceae; genus Coffea; species Coffea eugenioides. Next base: position 68,908,936 of record NC_040036.1, read on the forward strand.
GATATTGTTCGAACATTACTCTTACAGTCTTCAGTGCCGTCTAAATTTTGGGTTGAAGCTTTGACAACTGCAGTGTATTTGATTAATCGTCTGCCTTCTCAACAATTGGGTTTTGACTCTCCTTATTATCGCCTTTTTGGTGTCCATCCTGATTATCACATGTTACACCCATTTGGCTGTGTTTGTTTTGTTCACTTGCCACCTCATGAGCGTCACAAGCTTACAGCCCAATCAGTTCGGTGTGCTTTTATGGGTTATAGCACCACTCAGAAAGGATTTTTATGCTATGATGTTGTTGCTAACCGTTTCCATGTTTCTAGAAATGTAATTTTCTTTGAGCATGAGTACTATTTTCAGCAGCATGTTTTGCCTTCCAAGCGTGTCCTTCTTCCTAGCTTTGATGATATCTCGCCACCAATTGAGCGTTTTAAACCCGGCATTGTCTATCAACGACGTAGGGCCCCATCATCACAAATCCTTCCCGACCCTGAACCAATGCCTGCTCCAGTGGTTCTTCGAAGGATCTTCTCGTATCCGTCAACCTCCTGCTAGGTATGGCTTCTCTGCCACTTTAGCTAATACTGCAGTTCCTACCTCTTATTCTCAAGCAACTAAGCATGCATGTTGGGTAAAAGCTATGCAAGAAGAACTTCATGCTCTCCAGGAGAACCATACTTGGGATATTGTTCCATGTCCTAGTGGTGTTAAGCCCATTGGTTGTAAGTGGATCTATTCCATTAAGCTACGGTCTGATGGCTCACTTGATCGATATAAAGCGAGGGTGGTGGCACTTGGTAATAAACAAGAATATGGAATAAATTATGAGGAGACATTTGCACCCGTCGCAAAAATGACAACAGTGCGCCTTGTTCTAGCTATTGCTGCTTCTAAGGGCTGGTCATTGCGACAAATGGATGTTAAGAATGCCTTTTTGCATGGGGATCTTAAAGAAGAAATTTATATGACTCCACCATCAGGGTTATTTTTTACACCTTCATTTGATGTTTGTAAGTTGAAACGATCACTCTATGGTTTGAAACAGGCTCCACGTGCTTGGTTTGATAAGTTTCGTTCTACGCTTATTAATTTCTCATTTGTCCAAAGTCAGTATGACTCCTCTTTGTTTCTTTCAACACACCTAAAGGAATTGTCCTGCTTCTGGTATATGTTGATGATATTGTTATTACAGGGACTGCTACTGACTTGATTTCTAAGCTTCAAGATCATCTTCAGACTTCTTTTCATATGAAGGACTTGGGTCCTTTACAGTATTTTTTAGGTCTTGAGGTGCGTTCCACCTCAGCTGGTATCTTCTTACACCAGCATAAATACATTCAAGAGTTAATTGCTTTGGCTGGCCTTCAAGATGGTCGTTCAGTTGATACTCCCTTGGAGGTGAATGTTAAATATCGTCATGATGAGGGTGATTTTCTATCTGATCCTTCTTTATATAGACAGCTGGTAGGCAGCCTCAATTATCTGACCATTACTCGGCCTGATATTTCTTTTGCTGTTCAACAAGTCAGTCAATTTATGCAAGCCCCTGGCACCTTCATCTCGCCGCTGTTCGTCGCATTGTTCGCTATTTGAAAGGCACTTCTGCTCGAGGTCTTTTCTTTCAAGTCGACTCTCCTATTCGTCTGGTTGCATACAGTGATGCTGATTGGGCTGGTTGTTCTGATACTAGACGTTCCATTACCGGTTGGTGCATGTTTATTGGTAACTCTCTCGTTTCTTGGAAAAGCAAGAAGCAAGATTGGGTGTCTAAGTCTTCTACTGAGTCTGAGTATCGGGCCATGTCCTCTGCGTGTTCTGAAATTGTTTGGCTTCGTGGATTGTTGGGTGAACTTGGGTTTCCTCAAATTGAGCGTACTCCGCTCCATGCAGATAACACTAGTGCTATTCAAATTGCTGCTAACCCAGTATTTCATGAGTGTACCAAGCACATTGAAGTAGATTGTCACTCTATTCATGAAGCATTTGATGCTCATGTCATCTCTCTTCCGCATATCACCACTGCTCTCCAAACTGCTGATGTGTTTACTAAGGCTCTTTCCAAACCTAGACATCACTTTCTTGTTGACAAATTGATGCTAGTTGATCACCCAGCATCAATTTGAGGGGGGATATCAATGGTAGAGATTATGGCATAAGATGATGGCAGAAATTGTAGCAAAGATTATGGCATAAATCATGCCCAAGATTTGTTCATTAATTGTGTATATATACTTACCTAGAATAGAATATTAGTAATTAGGACATTAGCTGTAATTAGCTATGTATAGATGACTACCTAAAATAGATTGTACAGAAATTCTTTTTTAAGGGAAATGATCATCAAGTAAGAGGGCATTCAGCCAATTTACTCAAAAATTGTCATATATTAACCACTCTTTTTCCATCTCTTGGACCAATATGGGACATAATCCTTTACTAATGAATCTAACAAATCTCCCCCTTCATGAGTAGCCCGTCACATTAAACCCAAATTTACAAGCCCTTTTTCGAATCCACTTTAATACTCAATGCAAGCCCACCTTTATCACCAAGGTTACCTCTTCTCCCAAATATGGACATACTCTTCTTCAACATCCAAATTGTATTCTGAATCGCTGCCAACCCTTGGCTCCTTCGTCTAACACCAATCGGACCCCTGCCAAACCCATAGCGCACCTAGTCCAACACCAACCAAACTCCATGGCACTTTGATCCATCACCAAGAAGAGAATTTTCACCGCTCCAACTCCGAGAAAAATCCACTTGTCTATGAATAACCCAGTCCCGCAACCTAAAACTCTGATACCAATTTGATAGGAGAAAACACCTCGAGAGAATCCACCAAAGAGCCCAATATGTAAGTCAGGAACCTAATTCTGACCCAAAAGCTTAAACCATTAGGTCTTGAGTCCTTACTTACATATTAACCACTCTTTTTGCATCTCTCCGATCAATATGGAACATAATTCTTTACTCATAAACCTAACACAAAGGAAGGCCAACACTTAAAAATAAACTTCTATTTCCTTCATTGCAGCCACTTTCAAGTTCTAGACTCCTCAATCCTTATCTTAAGCCTCTTTGAATGTAGACAATAGCATTTACAATGTAGACAATCACAACTAAACTCAAGATTTAAATTTATTAATTGACCATGGATATCCCGTTCTTAGCCAACCGTGTTTTAAGGTACTAACTACAAAACGGTTAGCCTCTAATGATGCTAATTACCATACGACTATCCCGTTCAATGATAACAATAACATCCATTTTCATCAATGCTAACTACCACATAAGGAGTTAGTCCTGTCAAAAGCAGCCTTATAGAAGAGCTTAACAATGTAGTATCCATCATTCTTATTTAATGATGATCTTATATATATAGTACATCAATAATATACACATGCTTATGCCATTTTTAATATACAAAATAGCTTTCAAAATTACAAGAGATTGACAAATATGTTTTCAAAGATGAAGAGTACGTGAACTACTTATCTCACCAAGCGTGTTACCATCCAATTCATTTCCAAACCTTCCAATAGAAATCATTTCCCACCTAAATATATTAAAAGTACGTAGTTCAAACTCTAAAGATTCTTAACTATGATAATTTATCATAAAAAGGAATCTAAACACTATACTCAATCAATAACCCATCGCAAAGATCATTTTCACGCTTAAGAGAAACATATAAGTCAATTTTAAAGGTTCATCGACTCTTATAGGTATAGAAATAGGGTGAGATTTTTATGTGGACTTAAAGCTCTTTGAGTCTAGTTTCAAACCCATAAACGCCACTCAATTCTGAATTTCCTAAACAAAGATATGATCTATTTACTAAAATGATGTAGGGTTGATAGAGAGCAACTAGCTAGATCGGCCAACCGGTTGCCTAACTTTATTCTATCAAGGCAGATTCATCAATAGTTTAATCAAGAAAATCGGACAAAAACTGTTCATTTTTCTTCTTTCCAAATCACTTTAACTCAAATCCAATGTTTTCCCAAGTCACAATTAACCTAAATATGGAATTTTAACATCAGATTCATGAAAACCCTTGATCCATTTTCAAAATGGCTTAACCTTTTAAAATTCTCTCTCTATCTCTCATTTTCTTCAGTTTTTCTCTACTTTTTCTCCGCTTCTCAAAAGGCTTTCCTTTTCAAAAAGGAGACCACCAAATGTCTCCCATCCATGAATTTCATGTATTTTATTTTTCGAATAAAGTCTCTTTTAAGATTTCTTAGTGAGAATTTTTTATTTCTCACAGGGGTTCCTAATGAGAATTTTATTTTTATTTTATTTTATTGTTACATCCAAATTTATTTTAGATCTGAATTTTTTTTTTTAGTTTTGGGCCTATCTCAACAACTCTCATCATGGAACTTAAAGCCGTTGATTAGCAAATTGTAACATGCATAGAAAGGAGATGCAATGATTTATCTTATTAGAAAATAATTTGAAAATTTATTGTATTTTTCAGATCTATTTAAAAAACTTTTGGTATATTGTATCTATTAAATTGCAAATCTATTATTTCTAGTGCATGTTTAACTCACCATTAAAACAATGACGTAAATCAAATACCAAACTCTGCTTTATGTAAAGTTGAAAGAGTACGATTAACCTCTGGATTTGAAATCATTGCCGATATACTCGGTATCGACCATTATTTACAAGAACATTTTGTATTCTTAGTAAGCAAGGGAAAGGTTAAGGATTTATCTGGTGTGAGATATCACATTGTTTGAGGAACCCTATATGCTGTTGGAGTAAAGGATCGTTAACAAAGGCGTTATAGTGCATTGTAGATTCTTATCCAAAACTTGTATTATTTGATAATGGCATGTGAAGTATACGAAAGTTTCATAAGGAGACTAGATAAGGCTACCATAAGACAAAAAATCTTCTTTCTAAAAAGATTTGATTCAGAACTCTTGTAGGTCCAAGGTTCAACATTGGAATAATTTCAAAGGTTTTCCCTAACTTTGTATGTGTCAACAAATAATTCGAAATACTTCAACTTTTTTAGAATAGGTCCGAGTCAAATAGCAATAATTCGAAGCAGTTCTTTTACACTATTTCAGAAACCTAAGGATTCAATCGTATGGATATGAAAAATACAAGATTTCTAATCCTAGTAGGAATGCGATACTCAATTTAAAGTAAGTAAACAGAATTTCATACTCAATCTCATAGATACATATTGAATTTTGTGGAAAGTCGTATTCGATGAAAGTCGTATGTAGGACTTGGAGGAAGATATTTCATATCTTTCTAGAGCCACCCTACAATATGGGTTAAAAAAGCCAAAATAAGTTATTTTAGCCCTTAAAAAAAGAAAATCACACACTCATATCACGTCGAGGTACTGCATAACGATTTTCTACAATTCGTTAATGAATTTATTTTTTATCAAAAAGTGTTAAGAGGTACTGGGTTTTGAATAACCACAACGAGCAGCGAAAACCTCCCCAATTTGTTAGAACAGATTATGAGCATTAAGCAAGACAAAAAATCAGCAACTAACAAAAGATAAATTAACCCACGAACACAAAAAAAACAACCACAAGAAGACACAAGAATTTTTACGTGGAAAACCTCTCCAAAGTGAAGAGGAAAAACCACGAGTCTCTTGAGCCCACCACAAATTACTCTACTATCACCAATTAAAAGTAAAATACAACTTTCAACAAGTACACAATTGAGATATGGCCTTAAACAATCAACAAAGTCACCAAATCCCAAATAAAGAAAAAAAACTGTGAAAAACTTCACCATAAAACAGCAGCAGTCCAAAATTTATAACTAAAGATTGAACTGTTGAAATCCGATCTCCACCATCCATAATTAGAATTGGATGTCCTCTACCTTTAGTTAAAATTTCAGGCTGATCAGACATCGTTTGCTATGTCAATCGGGCAATTTACCGCAACTGCTCAAACCAGAAACTTGCTGAAATTTCTCTCCAGAATTTTCTGCATTTTTTCCACTTTTCTGCCTTTGGAATAAACCTAATTTGACCTATAAATAGGTAGAGCAACTCCTTAATGGGCCTAGATAATTACCCATTAATTTTGGACTTTTCCACATAAGTTGGGAGCCCAAAATCCCAACAAATCTCCCCTCTCCCGACTATGTGGAGGAACTTGCCATCCTGGCAAGTGAGCAACACACTTCAAACTTCCATCTTGCCAATGACTTGGTCATTATATCAGCACCATGATCATCCGTATGTACCTTTTTAAGTTCAATCAACTTCTCATTCAACACATCATGTAACCAACGATATCTCACATCAATATGTTTAGATTTGAAATGAAAAATTGGATGCTTTCCAAGATGAATTGCGCTTTGATTGTCACAAAGCAACCTATATCTCTCTTGAGAGCAACCAAGTTCCCTTAGAAACTTTTTCAACCACAGGAACTCCTTGCATGCTTCAGTAGCTGCAAAAAATTCGGCTTTAGTGGTTGATAATGCAACACATTTTTGCAATCTAGATTGCCAAGAAACTACTCCCCCTATATAAGTAATCAAGTAACCCGAAGTAGACTTCCTTGTATCAACATCTTTAGCCATATTAGCATTAGTATAACTAGTGAAGACTAACTTCTCACTTCCAAAACAAAGTTTCAAATCTGAAGTACCCCAAAGATATCTCAAAATCCACTTCAAGGCATTCCAATGTTCTCTTCCAATTTTTGAGAGAAATCGGCTCATGGTACTGACTGCATGAGCTATATCAGGCCTCGTACACACCATTGCATACATGAGACTACCAACCGCAGATGAATAAGGAACCTTCCTCATATATTCCTTATCTTCTCCAGTAGAGGGACATTGTGAGATGCTCAACTTTATATGCGTTGGAAGAGGAGTGCTAACAGGTTTAGCCTTCTCCATTCGAAACCTTTGAAGTACCTTTTCAATGTACTTTTCCTGTGATAGCCAAAGTTTCCTTACTTTCCTGTCTCGCAAAATTCTTACACCAAAAATTAGCTTTGCTGGTCCTAAGTCTTTCATAGCAAAAGACTTGCTCAACTCCTATTTCAATTTAGCAATTCTAAAAGCACTTTGACGAACGATGAGCATATCATCAACATAGAACAGCAAAATAATAAATTATCATGTGAAAACTTTTGTACAAACACACAATGATCAGAAGTGAGTTTCTTGTAGCCTTACCATTGCATAACAGACTCAAATTTTTTGTATCACTGTCTTGGAGCTTGTTTCAAGCCATACAAGCTTTTTTCAACTTGCACACATAATCCTCTTTTCCTTTCACTTAAAATCCCTCTGGCTGCTCCATATAAATTTCTTCATTCAAATCACCATGAAAAAAAGCCGTCTTCACATCCATTTGCTCAATCTCTAAATCAAGGTTTACTTCTAACCCTAACATAGTTTGAATTGAAGACATTTTAACTATGGGCGAAAAAATTTCTTCAAAATCAACTCCTTTTTTTTGACTGAAACCTTTAACAACAAATCTTGCTTTATATCATGGTGTTGAAGAACCCTATTCCTGTTTCAATCTATAAATCCACCTATTCTTCAAAACTCTTTTACCCTTTAGTAATTTTAACAACTCAAATGTTTGATTATCATACAAGGATTTCATCTTATCCTTCATAACATGCAACCATTGCGGCTTGTCTGCATTCTCCATAACTTCTTCAAAGTATTTAGGCTCTCCCCCATCAGTTAGGAGCACATACTCATTTGGAGAATATCTAGTAGATTGTTGTTTAACTCTTGTAGACATTCTGAGTGGAGCTTCTTGTGGATCTACCATAGAATGAGTGAGTTGATCATCATCAACATCTACAGGATTATGTGTATCGCCATCATGCTGGTCATCAACAACATCATCATGCTGCATATCAATTCTTCCATCAGCTCTTCTAGGTAACTGTGATATAGAAACTAACTTAAAATCTATGAGGTTATCATGGATATGAGAGTCTGTCTTCTCAATATCATCGAGGGTTTGGTTTTCAAGAAACACAACATCACAGCTTCTCACAAATTTCTTCGCAACTAAATCATACAGTCTGTAACCAAACTCATCTTGGCGATAACCAACAAAGATGCATGGTCTACTTTTTGCATCTAACTTTGACCTCTTATCTTTTGGAACATGAATATAAACTTTGCAACCAAAAACTCTCAAATGAGAATATGAGGTGTTTTTACCAGTCCAAACAGTTTTTGGAACATTACCCTGCAAAGCAACAGTAGGAGTCAAATTAATAACATGAGCAATAATATACAAAACTTCACCCCAAAAGGACTTTGGCAATTTCGACTCTGCAAGTAGGCATCTGACTCTCTCCATCAATGTTCTATTCATTCTCTCGGCCAAACCATTCAGCTGAGAAGTCTTTGGAGGCATCTTCTGCTATTTAATTCCCTGTTGCTTACAATATTCTTCAAATGGTCCTCATACTCACCCCCATTATCTATTTAGATGCATTTCAATTTTCTTCCAGTTTGCTTTTCGACCAAAGCTTGAAACTCTTTAAACTTACCAAGCACTTGATCTTTTGTTTTCAAGGTATAAACCCATAGTTTCCTGAAATGATCATCAATAAAAGTAACAAAGTAAGATGCACCCCCAAAAGTTTGTACTTTTAAAGGACCAAAAACATCTGAATGCACCAAATCTAGCAAATTGCGGATTCAGTGAGGAGGATAAGTTTTGAAAGATACTCGATATTGTTTTCGTACAAGACAATGAGGACACTTCTCCAAACTTGCACTCTTCACACCCGGAAGAGCATTCTTCTTCACCAAAGTCTCAACTCCTTTTGCACTAATGTGACTCAACCTCTTGTGCCACAACTCAAATGAATTTTGCTTCTCCACCAAATTCACAGCGTCTTTAGAAATTAAAGCTTATAACAAATACAAATTTGTCTTCAATTTCATACCTCGAGTTACAACTAGGGATCCTTTACTGAGCTACCATTTACCATCATCAAAGTTATTACCAAAACCATCATCATCAAGTTTCCAATAGAAATCAGGTTCAAGCGAATATCTGGAGCGTGCTTGACATCCTTGAGTAGTAGTGTAGAGCCACTTGTAGACACCAAATTTTTTTTAATTTCAAATGTGTTGTTTTTCACTTAAATTGCTTGAATGATTATTTTAATTTTTGTTTTGTAGGTTTGTGCAAAAAAGAAAAAAAAATTTGTGGTTTCATGCGCGCCTGCAGTGCACGCACGAGATTTCTCCTTCTTCATGCAATGAACCAGCAATAATAAATTTTTGGGCAGATTTTTTGAATGAATTTTTCTTGCTTTTCGTTTTCTCCAAGTTTTGGATAGTACAAGAACAACTCATCATCCAAATTCTATCCTTTAACACCTACCAAAAATGGATCAAAGGGAGGGGAATAGGACGCATAATCCTATTTTATCCGAACCATTAATTTTAAGTTTTTATCCTAACACACTTACCAAGAAGAAAAAAAATGGACCACTTTTTCCTCCCTCTCTGAACTCTCGGTTCGGCTCCTAGAAAAAAAAATCACATACTAAAACTCCCACTTGGACAGGTCACACACAATAAAAAAACACCGTCACACACTCACACAAAAAGAAAAGCTCTCTCCCGGCGTCGCCCTCTCTGCTTCTACTCTCCCACAAATCAAACAGAAAAAAATAAAACAAGAAAAGGGAAAAGACAAAATCAGAGGAGAAAGAGAAGGAAATCGCTGGTGGCTTAGGCCAACACCACTGCTATCTCCGAAAATCACCATTAGTCACCATAATTGATTAATCTAGCCACCATAAAGCCTCGGTGAAGTTCTTGCTCCCATTTACAGCTTTGATTAAGAGTTTAGGCTAGAACTTCCATTGGCCTATGTTTTTATTTCTTTGTTTCCTCGTTTCAATTGGAGAGTTTTCACATTAACATTGATTTTTCTTTCTCTTCCTTGCAATGAATATGTCAGCCATTGGTAAAATTTTGGCCTGAAATCACAATGAGTGTTTTGGTATAACTTTTATAATTTTTGGGGAAGGTTTGAATGATTTTAGAAAAGATAATAACTGGTTTGTTATCTCAGTCCGTAGTTTTTTATGATTACAAAACAAATAGATGTTACTAATATTTTCTCAATAGACCTTTTTAGAAATGAAACAAAACAGGTTCAAAGACTAAGAACAAAAAATACTAAATCTGCTGTTGGACGCACAAGAAGACTGGATAGGACGACCAACAATCATTGCGCAACTTCGGACGCATGAAGAACTCCACTCTCGGACGTCCGAAAATATTACGTTATTCCTTCTAAGTTCACTAACTTCGATCGGACGCTCATCATTAGAGCACCGGACGTCCGACAAACATTGCGACACTTCATACGCAAAGCTTTGGCTTACTGGAAGTCCGAAAAGAATTGAAGAAAAATTCTCAGTCTCACTCCCTACTTTCGGACGCATACATTAAAAGTACCAGACGTCCTAAATAAGTCAAGAAATTTTCTTGAGCTCACTGCCTGCGTTCGGATGCAAAAAATGGGTTCATCGAACGTCCGACACTACCAACGGTTAGTTGACTCTGTAGCTGCCTTCTATCCGTTTGAAGCTTTAATGAAGGAATTTTTTGGTCTCCTATAAAAAGAGTAAAGTCAACCACTTTAAGACAACTTTGCACATTGAGATTACATCATATCAAGAGTGATTTTAGTGAAAAAATACTCTTCAAGAAAGATTTATACTCTTAGTTGTGTAAATTTCATAGAAGCTTTTCTTATGTGAGAAATTTACTTCAACAGTGTAGTTTTGTGAGGGTTATCTGAGTGATAGTAAAACTTCCTAACTCTTAGTTGTGTAAATTTCATAGAAGCTTTTCTTATGTGAGAAAATTACTTCAACAGTGTAGTTTTGTGAGGGTTATCTGAGTGATAGTAAAACTTCCTAATTTGACCAAGTTTGGCTTAGGGCAAGGAGGAAGTGATCCTTTTTTTGTACACAAAAATTGGTTGTAATTGATCAACTTAAAGAAACTTACTCTATAAAGCGTATTCAAACTCAAGAGGAGCTTAGAAGTGATTCTGGTTTGCTATCATTTCTCTACTGCTGATTATTTTGCAAATACAAACTGTCTTTCTCTTCTACTCACAAGCAATCTTGATCTCTCATTAATTGCTACATTGTGTGGTCATCTAGAAAAGAGGGTAAGTTTCGAATTGAGGAAAAAGAGTCTCACAACTTGATTAATTTTTAAATAACCTAATTCACCACCCTCTTAAATTATTTTCGATCCTTACAATTAGTATTAGAGTTTGGTCTTCTAGAGATTAAACTCAATCAGATTTGGAGTAAAAATAACAAGCAACAATGCCTTATTTTTTGAAGGACAATCCGTCACTAGACCCCCAATATTTAATGGATCCAATTATGTGAGTTGGAAGGAAAGAATGATCATTTTCTTGCAATCTATTGATATCGAGTTGTGGTTCATTGTCAATAAAGGTCCATATGATGCCTCTATAATAGATGAAATCACTCATAGACCGAGACCAAAAACTAGAAATGAGTTGACTGACGAAGACAGAACTCACCTTACCTTGAATGCTAAAGCTATGAATGTGTTGTATAGTGCCTTAGATTCAAATGAATCCATTAGTGTCAAAGGGTGTAAGTCCGCTAAAGAAATTTGGGACAAACTTAGAGAAATCCATGAAGGGAGTGAGAATGTGAGAAAACAAAAGAAATCTATTCCGATTACCAAGTATGAATCGTTCAAGATGGTACCTCATGAAAACATTGATAAGATGTATTGTAGATTCAATGACCTCATTAAGGATTTAGAGGTGTTGGAAAAGGAATACTCTCTAGGTGAGAAAAATAGAAATATTCTGAATGCTTTATCCAAGGATTGGGAGAGTAAAGTGACTGCCATTAAAGAAATTAGAGATCTAAATTCCTTACCTATTGAATCTCTTATAAATTCTTTAACTTTTTATGAGTTGAAACTTAAGCCCAAAATGCAAGAGGAAGAGGATGCAAAAGTAAGAAGGAACATTACTCTAAAGGCATCACAAGATGAAGATGATTCTGCCTCTCTGGATGGAGAAGATGCGGATGTTGATGACAGTGATCTATCTCTCATTACAAAAAATTTCAAGAGAATCCTCAACAGACGAAGGTTCAGAAAAGGAGGAAACAGCAACTCATTCTCAAATCAGTTCGGCAATGCAAGAAATAAAGGGAAGCAAGAGTTCAATAAAAAGCAAACTGATAAATATTTTAAATGTGGTCAATCTGGACATTACGTGAGTGAGTGTCCAATGAAGAAAAAGAAGGAAGGAAATGTTGAACGAAAACCAAAATTCAACAACTTTCAAATTATATGGAATGATTGCAACTGAGAAGGTGAAGTCGAAAAAGAAGAGGAATCTGCTCAAATGACTTCCATGGCCATTAGTGATGATGAGATGAGCATGGTGAATGTCATTAAGGAATCAAAATGGTTCATAGATAGTGGATACTCAAGACATATGACTGGTGATCTATCACAATTCATCAAACTCAAGTCAAAATCAAGTAAAAAAGTAACATTTGGAGATGATAACAAATCCAAAACAGTTGGAGTTCGAGATGTTGGTAAGAATGGTCAAACTTTTATTCACAATATTCTTCTAGTTGATAATCTAAGTTATAATTTGTTGAGTGTTAGTCGATTGTGTGACAGAAATCTGTTTGTGCTATTTAAAAAGCATGAATGTCTTGTTCTTGATTCAAAATTTAATATTATTTTCAAAAGAAAAAGAGTGAATGACATTTATAAAGTTATTCTCGAAAATGTTGATTCTTCCAGCCTTAAATGTCTTAAAGCTGTAGATGAAGATCCTTGGTTGTGGCATAGAAGATTTTGTCATTTCAATATGAATTTGTTAAAAGAAATTTTTAAAAAGGAACTTGTTAGAGGTTTACCAAAAATCAACTTTGAAAAAGACAAAATTTGCGATGCTTGTCAATTTGGAAAACAAGTAAAAGTTTCCTTCAAATCCAAGAATTGTGTTTCCACTTCAAAATCGTTGGAACTTTTACATCTTGATTTATTTGGTCCTACATAAACTGCTAGCTTAGGTGGCAAAAAATATTGCTTTGTTGTTGTTGATGATTATTTTAGATACACTTCGGTGATGTTTCTTGCACACAAAAATGATGTCTTCAAAAACTTTGTTTCATTATTTGCAAAAGTTCAAAATCTGGTTGGGTTGAAAATCATTAAGATCAGGAGTAATAATAGCTCAGAATTACGTTTTTGTGGCCTTCCAGAATTTTGTGATAACAATGAAATTACACGTGAATTTTCTATTGCAAGAACTCCTCAACAAAATGGAGTTATTGAAAGAAAAAATAGAACTCTTCAAGAAGCAGCAAGAACCATGTTAAGTGAATACAACCTGTCAAAATATTTTTGGGCTAAATCCATAAATACAGCTTACTATACTATGAATAGAGTTCTCTTGAGACCAATTTTAAACAAAACTTCTTATGAGTTAATGTTTGATAAAAAGCCTATTGTTGGATACTTTAAAGTTTTTGGTTGCAAATACTTCATTTTAAACATCAAGGAAAGTTTAATAAAAAATCTGATGAAGGAATTTTTTGGGTTATTGTGAAAATAAAAGAGGCTTTAGAGTCTATAATTGAAGGACTCTCATTATAGAGGAAGCTATTCATGTCACTTTTGATGAATCTAATGGTGATATTTTCAAAAGTTGTAGTAAAGATGATGATGCAGGTGTTCAAAAAGAATTAAAGAAACTCACAATCAATGATCAAGACAGTACTTCACCAAAAAATAATTCAAAGGAAAATAGTTCTCAAGTTAGTCTAGTACTGGAAGATAATAACCGGGATGTTGGTACACCTAACAATCTTCCAAGAGTTTGAAAATTTGTTCAAAATCATTCTAAGGAACTCATCATTGGTGATCCATCCGAGAAGGTCAGAACTCGTTCCTCCTCTAAACAATTGATGGATAATTTTGTATTAGTCTCACATTTTGAACCAAAAAATGTTGTTTATGTCTTGAAAGATGAAAACTGGATTTTAGTTATGAAAGAGGAACTAAATCAATTCGAAAGGAATAAGGTTTGGACATTAGTTGAAAGACCTCAAGATCATCCTATCATTGGCACAAAATGCATTTTTAGAAATAAAATGAATGACAAAGGTGAAGTGGTGAGAAACAAGGCTAGACTAGTTGCTAAGGGGTGTGCTCAAGAAGAAGAAATAGATTTTGATGAAACATTTGCTCCCATAGCAAGACTAGAATCTATTAGAATGTTTTTGGCATTTGCATGTTTTAAAAATTTTAAATTGTTTCAAATGAATGTTAAAAGTACTTTTTTAAATGATTTTATTGATCAAAAGGTATATGTTGATCAACCTCCCCGATTTTGAGAACGAAATGTTTCCAAATCATGTGTTTAACCTCTCAAAAGTTTTGTATGGTTTAAAACAAGTTCCAAGAGTATGGTATGAATGCTTAAGTGGTTTCTTGATTGAAAATAGTTTTAAAAGGAGCATTGTAGACACCACTCTTTTCACCAAACAATGTTCCAATGATCTACCAATTGTGCAAATATATGTTGATGATATTATTTTTGGTGCTACTAATGAGTATTTGTGCAAGGATTTTTTCACTATTATACAAAAAGAGTTTGAAATGAGCATGATTGGAGAATTGAATTTCTTCCTTGGGCTTCAAGTGGAACAAACTCGAGAAGGAACATTTATTAATCAAGCTAAATACACCAAGAAGCTGCTCAAAAGGTTTGGTATGGAGGAATCAAAGTAAGTTGGAACACCAATGTGCACATCTACCAAACTTGACAAGGATGAAGAAGGTATAAATGTCGATGAAAAGAAATATAGAGGTATGATTGGCAGCTTACTTTATTTAACTACAAGTAGACCTGATATCATGTTTGCTGTTTGCTTGTGTGCTCGTTTCCAATCTTGTCCAAAAGAATCTCACTTGTTTGTTGTGAAAAGAATTTTTAGATACTTGAAAAGAACATTGAATTATGGTCTTTGGTATCCTAGATGTCATGAATTTCCTTTCTATGATTTCTCGAATGCTGACTTTGGTGGATGTAGAGTAGATAGAAAGAGTACTAGTGGTACATGCCACTTTCTTGGTAATTGTTTAGTGTCTTGGTTAAGTAAGAAATAAAATGCTATATCATTGTCTACGGTCGAAGCGGAATATGTTGCCGCTGGTGCATGTTGTGCTCAATTGATGTGGATGAAAAGTAGCTTGAATAATTTTGGATTAGTATATGATTGTGTGCCTGTGTATTGTGACAATACAAGTGCTATAAATTTGACAAAAAAATCCAGTCAACATTCTAGGACAAAGCATATTGACATAAAACATCATTTCATTAGAGATCTCGTCCAAAAAGATGAAATTTGTGTGCACTATGTTTGTTCAAAAGATCAAAATACTGACATTCTCACAAAAGCCCTTCCACTAGATCAGTTTGTATTCTTGAGAACAAAATTGGGTATTATTGAGAAGTTTTTTTGAAAAATTATCTGGTCACACTTTATCGGACGTCCGATACCTGATGAACGGATGTCCGACAATATTCTTGATCATTTTTTCCCGAAAGTTCTGTTTCGGATGGTTGTGTCGGATGCTTCACTTCGTTCGAACGTCCGACACTCAAAAATTGCATCTTGTAAGACAATCCTTTCCTTCAGTCAGTTCATTTTTCTTACCATTGTCTCAGACGCAACTCTTCATCCTCTCCAAATTTTAAATTCAAAATTCATCTCTCTTCTAAAAAAATTTTGAGAAATTGATTTGTCCAAAATCATTACATTCCTTTTACCCGTTCATTACCCCTCATAACTTTCTCTAACTGCCAACCATCCCATAAATCTCAATTCTCACCCGTAACCCTAACCACTCAAAATTTACTCTCTTTGGACGACTCCAGCAACATTTGTTGTAATCCATTCACACTCTAAGTTACTCTCATACACATTTGCATCGTACTCTGCAACATAAACATCCTGCATTTCATCATGGTAAGAATTAAAGAAGGGTTTGTCAGTGCCGGACGCGCCACAAGGTTCAAGTTGAGGGATGAAGACATTGATATTGTTGAGCCATCCACCACCAAATCACCAACGAGAGGAACAAAAAAACATGGTGGAAAAGGGAAAGGTTCGGCCCAAAAGAAACATTCAGAGGAACGGCAAACTACTTCTGCTGAGCAAACTGAGGAACAGCCCACAGCATTGCCTCCCGTCAGTGATGGTGAAGAGGAACTGGAGCAGCTTACTGATGTTGACGCATCCATCACGAAATCACCCAGAAAAGGGACTAAATCTCATAGTAAAAAGGGAAAACGGTCTGCTAAAAAGAAGGGGACTACTCAAACTAAGAAAAGGCAAACTGCTGATCTTTCTGTTGAGCAAATTGAGAAACAGCAGGCTGCTGAGCAAAATGCTGAGAACCAGCAAGCTACTGAGACTTCTACCAGAAAGTCACCAAGAACAAGGTTTGGTGAACAAACCGATGTACATGATGCTCCACGAAGTGAAAAGAGGAAACAAACTGCCAGGGAGCAACCTGAGGCTCAGATTGCAGTGGAACCTACCCCATTGCCAAAGTTCATTGACGATGATGCCCGGGATAGGTTCGAATGGATTTCTCAAAAGGGTTTCATCACCCAACGGACAATTATCCCTCATGAATTCCGTAAGTTTGACCTTGAACCTGTCCTTAAGCTCTTTGAATTTCAAAAATGGACTCATATTTTGACCATTCCCAACACCTACTACCTGATATGCTTCATCAATTCTTTGTCAACCTTAGAAAGGGTAAATTTCACACTGATCTAGTCTCACGAGTAAATTCTGTTGATATAGAATTAAATTCTGACATTGTCAACACTATTCTGAAAATCAAAATTGAAGATGATTTTAAAGAAAAAATTGCTAATTTTTTCTCATATGAAGAATTTCTTTCTGCCTATCATGACTTTCATGTTGCAAAACTGATGACTTATTTTCAAACTTATTTTAATACTCCTGCTGAGACAAGATTGGAGGATCTCAATCCTCAAAATTTGATCATCTTCTCTATAATTTCAAATCTGTTGATTCCTACTGATGGTCATAGGACAGATGCCAACAGAATAGAGTTTTACATGTTTTACTGTTTTCTTGAAAAAATTTGAATTGATTTCGGCTTTGTTATGTGCAAATTCTTACTCAAAATCAGCACTGATAACCATAAAAAACTTTTCTATGAAAAATTTCTGACCCCAATTTTTGCTCATTTCAAAATTTTCTTCACTGGCAAATCACCAAAAGAAAGTACATCCACTGTCTTTTGAAAGACATATTTGAAAGAAAAAATCTGAAGTTTTTTGATGAAAAATGGTGTTACAAGGAAACTGTTTTGGAGACTAGGAGAAAGAATCATCATGAACACCTGTCTCCTCTAGAACTCCTCGAGATCAGTCCATGTATGTCTCATCCTTTACTATCCATCCTAGAAGATCAGCCACTAAGCTCTCTTCATCTAACTCTGAGGTCATTTCTTTGCTTGAGAACCTCAAACAATACATCCTACTCCTTGAAGATGGTCTGATGATGACCATGTCACCCGACCAACAAGCCACCTTTATTGACAAAAGAAATTTGCTTGTACCTCCTGTTCCTCAAAATAATAAGAATGTATACCAAAAGGAACCGAGAACTGAGCAAACTCCTCGTCCTAAAACCACTCCAGAGTTTCGTGCTTCCAGTTCTCAGCCACAAGACAAGGGAAAGGCTCCAGCAACCGAAGAGGAAACTGAAAAGGATGATGATAAGGAAACTGAAGAAGAAGAAGTGGATCCTGCTCAGTTTCACCTAGCAAGGAGGAGGCCTGGATCGTCCAAGATCACCATTTAGACACTTCTAGGCAATTGCACTTCATGATTAGGATAGTAGTTCATAATAGACTTTTGCATCTTTTGCATTTTAAACATTTCATGTGCTCTGTATTAAGGATTCTATTTCCCTTCCTCTGCTGGTTTGTAAAACTATTTGGTTATCGTTTATATTTTGAATGATGTTGCTTTTGTGAATTATTCTTTATTAGGTTAACTCTTAATTCAATTTGGTCTCTGATTTCTGATATTGACTGTCAATATTGATGATATTCATAATGTTGATGATCTTGACTGCTGACAGTGATAGTTGCTGTTATCACTATTGGGTTTCTGGGTTCTGGTTGTTGATAATTGCTGATAATATTGATGATGTTGGGGTTCTGGTTGTTGGATACTGGTTTCTGATTGATCTAATGATGACAAAAAGGGGGAAAAATGGATATGCAATCTTATTAAGTGTATACGTGAGAGGAAATTATTCTGAGGGGAAGTTTTGGTCCAATTATGCATTTAGTAATGGGGAGTTTTGCCTCAATTATTTTTCTCCATCCATTGTTTTGTCATCATCAAAAAGGGAAAGATTGTTAATTTCAGTCCTTAGCTTTTGATGATTACAAAACAAATGAATGTTACTAATATTTTCTCAATAGACCTTTTCAAAAATGAAGCAAAACAGGTTCAAAAACTAAGCACAAAGAATACTGAAGCTGCTGTAGGACGCACAAGAAAATTGGATCGGACGTCCGATAATCATTGCGTAACTTTGGACGCATGAAGAACTCCACTCTCGGACGTCCGAAGATATTAAGTTATTCCTCCTAAACTCACTAACTTCGATCGGACGCTCATTATCAGAGCACCGGACGTCCGACAAACATTGCGACACTTCGGACGCAAAGCTTTGGCTTACCGGACGTCCGAAAAGAATTGAAGAAGAATTCTCAGTTTCACTCCCTATCTTCGGACGCATACATTAAAGGTACCGGACGTCCTAAATAATTTAAGAAATTTTCTTGAACTCACTGCCTACGTTCGGACGCAAAAAATAGGTTCATCGGACGTCCGACACTACCAACGGCTAGTTGACTCTTCAACTGCCTTTTATCCGTTGGAAGTTTTAATGAAGGAATTTTTTGGTCTCCTATAAAAAGAGCAAAGTCAACCATTTCAAGACAACTTTGCACATTGAGATTACATCATATCAAGAGTGATTTTAGTGAGAAAATACTCTTCAAAGAAGATTTGTACTCTTAGTTGTGTAAATTTCATAGAAGCTTTTCTTGTGTGAGAAAATTACTTCAACAGTGTAATTTTGTGAGGGTTATCTGAGTGATAGTAAAACTTCCTAACTTGACCAAGTATGACTTGGGGCAAATATTGGTTGTAATTGATCAATTTGAAAAAACTTGCTCTATAAAACGTATTCAAACTCAAGAAGAGTTTGGAAGTTATTCTTGTTTGCTATCCTTTCTCTACTGCTTATTATTTTGTAAATACAAACTGTCTTTCTCTTCTACTCACAAGCAATCTTGATCTCTCATTAATTGCTACATTGTGTGGTCATCTAGAAAAGAGGGTAAGTTTCGAATTGGGGGAAAAGAGTCTCACAATTTGATTAGTTTTTAAATAACCTAATTCACCCCCCTCTTAGATTGTTTTCGATCCTTACATGACTGTAATTTGCTCTTTTGAGCGCTTCCCATGCATTTTTGTGAAAAACCAAACCTAAAAACGGATTTTACTGAAAAAATCGAGTAAAGAGGTGTATTTTGATGAGTTTTGTGATCGAAAATATTGCCAACGATCGGCCACCGGCGACGGCACTAGTGTCTGCCATGGCTGCCGACGACTGGAGCTTTCGGTCCACCGGAGAAGAAGAATAGAGAAGGGAAGAAAAAGAAAAGAAAGAAAGAAAAAAAAAGAAAAGAAAGAAAGAAAAGGAAAGAGAATGGGCATGTTTCTTTTATTTTCGTATTGACTGAAATTCGTTTTTGTTGGTTGGGCTTATACTATTTTTTCTTGGATTTGCAACATTGAGTCTTGAGACTTAAGCCCATTTTTTAATTAGGTTGAATTGTAAAAATGGTTTGGGTCTGATTGTCTTTTAAATAAGATGATTTTGCTTAATTTTCTTGGACTGAAATGACATGCCGAAATACCTAAAAATGGCCCAATATATCTTTATGCAATCAGAATCTTAAATTTGCAACTTGATCCCTGATCTTTTTGAGTATTTTTATTGTGGCCCTAAAACTTTTGATTTCTTTCACCTAGATCCTTAATTTAATTACATTTTGGTCCCTAAACTTTATTTTTCTTTTGATTCTGACCCCTAATCACTTTAAAAATTATGATTTGACCCTAAAACTTCTCAATTTTTATAATTAGGTCCCTAATTTTTATTATTTCATAATTACAATTATTTATCTTCTTTAAATTGCAAATCATGCTTCATTTAAAATGCACCTAATTTGTAATTTATAGGAATTTTATATTTAATCACATTTCTTCAAAATAATAAGTTGAATTTGCTATATGTTTACATTTTTCTTTTTAAGTGTTATCAATTAAATTGGTGCCTTAACCATTTTGCTGATTTTGGGGTATAAATAAGGCAAACTCTACCTCATTTAACCACTATTTCAAGGAAGATACACTCTATTATTCTTTAAATTCTTTTTATGTGCTCCTATGTTTTTTTATTTTGTGTAATTGTATGTTTTATGTACCTTTCCTTTTATTTTATTCATTTTTTTATCTTTCATTTATTTTATTTATTTAAATTTTGATGATTACTTGGAAGGCATTTAAATGCCAAATTGTAATAGATAGGTCTTCTTTTGCTCAAGAAAAATGTATTTTGATGGACAAATGTAATAGATAAGTTTATTATGTTCAAAAATTTTCCTTCTAGATTGTAGTTAGAGTCCATAATGCAATAGTTAGTTTTTATTTGCTTGCATGCTTGTGTGCTTATATGTTTTATTTGCTTTCTTGAGGGTTTTTGCATCTAAATATTATGTTTACATGTTATGTGCTCTATATGTTTTATGTGTTTATCTATTTTAATTATGATTTGTATGTTTTATTTATTTATAATGAGTGCATGACGTCACCACACTAATCCAATGTTAGTTGTCACCTTTCTCTTCGATTTTTCACTAGTCCAACGCTAGTGAGAACTTTTAAAAAAGTGTTAGTCCTAAACTATATCCTTTAGATCGTTTTTGCGTTCGATTCATACATTATGTGGCATTTATTACATCTCATGTATTTTTTTCTATTTTTAGGTTATTTTCATTTTTACATCATATTCTTCCTACTATTATTCCCTTACTCCCTATATGCACAAATCATATCATTTGAACTTGCATTTCATTTAGATAATTAGAAAAAAATAGGGTAGTCCATTTGCTTGTTTAAACTAAAAAAGTTATCCTTTGAATATGAAAAATGAGGGAATATGGCTTTTTAGCTTTAGCATGCCATTACCCCTCTATAAAAAGAAAAATTGAGTCACAAATCTTAGTCTTCCGAACCCGTTATATTACATTTTCTCTTCTAGGTTATGTATATTGATTTATATTATAATTTCTTTTTTTTAGTCTCATCTTTTGCATTTTTCATGATTTCTTCAAATAATCATTCTTAGGCATCATAATTAATGTGATTGGTACCAGTTAAATTTTAAAAAGACATTTCGACCCTCCCGATATCCCTTAAGTCTAGATTTGCATCCATATAAGAACATCCAAAATGTGATAAGTTTTATAGGTTAGACTAGAAAAAATTTTGACTAAATCTCGCAACTAACTTTGACTAGATTAAAAGGGTATCTTAAATCAAATTTTTGTCTTTCCTTTCTTCAAATGTAACTCTCAAATTCTTTTCTCTTACTTTTAAAGATCTGAAGCTGTGTAAAATGTTTTTATATGTTTTCATTTTAAAATATGTTTTGGTTGATTTGGTACACTTGAACTCAATACCGAGTGGTGACTCTTATTTTTTTTAAAAATTCTTTTTAAACTATTATTTTGGGGTCAAATCGTTGCATTTTCTAAATCCCATTTAAAACCCTTTTTCTTTATTTTCTAAAATAAATCAAAAACACAGTTTTAAACACTCCTTCCTCTTTTATTTTCAAAAATGGGGCATGACATCTTTGGTGACAGCTGTGGGATCTCATGCAAGAGATTGAGAATCTCAACTTAATGTTATTTCTTAAAGTCCATCACGAAATCTCCCAACGAACAAATAAAGAATGAAATGTATATGAATATATACAAAATAATAATTGTTTAAATAAAAAATTTTATTATTGCAAATATTTGAAACAAATTTTTTGCTCAACTATAATACAAATGAGAAAAAGAAAAATTTCTAAAGAACACACTTTCACATATACACTCTCTCTCCTTTCTTTAGAAACAACGATTCCATTCTTTTTTTTTTTACGAACAGCTATATCATGAAATCTCTTAGATGCCTTAAACTAGTATTTCCAGATGGATTCTCCATATTTTTACATTGTAGGATCATTCCAAGAATCAAGTAATACTTAAAAATTTTTGAGAAATTCATTTTTACTTTACTAAAATATCTTTTATGAATGCAGGTAAGAGGGAAAAAGAAAAAGAAAAAATAACCAGAGTTAATAAACAAAACTGCAAATTCAATATGCATGTCCTCTGGGAGGAGCCCTTTTATGCCAAGAGTTGGTCTAGTATGAAAAATGCAACCCTTTAGGGTAAACACCATACAACACCTGATGGATCCGATCATTTTACTGACATTCGAGTAAAAACCAATTTGAAAATTTAACTAATTGGAATGGCAGAGACATTAACCTAGTAAGATGAGGACAAAGTTCGAATAGATTGATTACTTTGATTGACACATAAAATGATGCTAAATGTCAATTTAGTGTGAAAGAACCTACTCTTAAAAGGATTACAATGTTTCGACTAGTTTTTTCAATGAACCATAGATTAAAACCCTAAAAGAGAGTAAACTGATCAAATGGATTGGATGAAATTGATGATTTGTTCAAAAATTGACTGGATTGCTCACCAATTTATAATTTCAAATCTCACAATTTTCGTTGCGATGTATTAATATATAAACCTTTTAAAATCAAGATTTGGCCTCAATATATTTATTATCTCAACAATGAGTAATTATTTATGAATTTCTTCAATTTAATGTCCTTTATCCAAGCGATTTTACCAATTTTGACAAAATGGCCAAAAAGTGAATATTGGAGGCTCATATTCTAAGGCGAAAAAACTACTCCATCACCTTCAATTCCATCATCATGAAAAGGATCGGATCCTACCTTATCTTATGCGTTACCCTTTTGAATGATACAAAGAATATAAATATGCAAGTCTCATTGGATTACATATCCAAGACAAAAAGATAGTTTATTCCTAATGCAAGATTTCCTATGTGGCATTCTCTCTAAGGTTAATGCATAATGCCAATTTATTAAAATATATAAATATGCAATAACAAAAATTAAATATGACCTAAAGGAGCCCCCTTAATATGTCGGAATAGGTCTAAAATGAGATGCAATTATTAAGACATTAATGCAATAAACTATAATTTACACGTGTAATAATCTATCTACTAAGGTAGGTTCTTAAAATAGTGCCATATCAGGACTCTTATTTCTAGAGCTCATGAATGTAAGAAAAGAGAAGACAAAGAAAGGTTAGTTTAGTTGATAAATAGCACAAACACATTGGAGCAAAAATGATAAGATAAAGAAAAGAGAGGGGTAGAATCTCTCCACTCGTGTTTAGTGTTCCTAATAGAATAAGATAAACTCTATTTTAGGTGATTTACTAATATAGATGTATAAGATTAAACTCACTAATACATCTAAATTTGATAAGA
Source organism: Coffea eugenioides (assembly GCF_003713205.1). NCBI lineage: Eukaryota > Viridiplantae > Streptophyta > Magnoliopsida > Gentianales > Rubiaceae > Coffea > Coffea eugenioides. The sequence continues at coordinate 68,932,772 of NC_040036.1, forward strand.
TTTTAAACTCCCAAATCTTCAAACCAATTGGCAAAGAGTTATCAATCCCAAGACCCTTAGTCGATGGTTGGAGAGATTCCTCAGGTCGTGCCACGGTCACATGTCCAAGTGTATCTATCCTAATCCTAAGAGGGAAGAATGGTGTGACAACCACTAAAAGAAAATAAAATGAAGGGTTAAAAGGAATAGTGTATGCATGTACGAAGTACTTCTTTGAGGGGAGAGATTAATATTTTTAAGCACACTTGAAGGCTCTAAAGTGACATTTCCCTACCCCAAATGCAAAAGCGCAATAATATAAATGAAAGTAAACAAATCATCTATCACATACACAGAGAGCGAGAGACGATTACGCGTGTAAAATATAAAAAATCCTAAAAAACTAAAAAAAAGAAAAAGAAAAATGCAACAAAAAAATTCCAATGTGATATGTAAAAAGGTTAGAAAAAAAATCAACTAAATCAAGTGTTTAGACTCACTAGAAATCCCTAGTAGAGTCGCCAAAACTATCGCGCCCCATTTTTGAAAATAAAAGAGGAAGGAACGTTTAAAAATGTGTTTTTGATTTTTATTTTAGAAATAAAATTTAGAAAATATGACGATTTGGGTACATAATAAAAGTCTAAAATAGATTTTTAAGAAAAATAGGAGTCGCCACTTGGTATTGAATTTAGGTGTACCAAATCACCCAAAATATATTTTAAAATGAAAACATATAAAACTCTTTTAGGTGACTCTAGATTTTTGAAAACAAGAGAAAAGAATTCAGAAATCACGTTTGAAGATAGGGAAGGGAAAAATTTGATCCACGGCATCCTTTCAACCTATTCAAGACAAGTTACGAGACTTAGTCGAAAATTTTTCTAATCTAATCTATAAAACTTATCATATTTTGAATGTTACTATATAGTTGTAAGTCTAGACCTAAGAAATATCGCGAGAGTCCAAATGTCTCTTCAAAATTTAATTAGTACCAATCACATTAATTGTGATGATCAAGAATGATTCTTTAAAGAGATCACAAAAAATGCAAAAGATGAGACTCAAAAAAAGGAAATTATAATATAAATCAATATACATAACCTAGAAGAGAGAATATAATATAACGGGTACGGGAGATCAAGATTCGTGACTCAATTTTCCTTTTTATAGAGGGGTAATGGCATGCTGAGACTAAAAAATCATACTAGCCCATTTTTCATATTCGAATGGTGGCTCTTCTAATTTAGACAAGCAAATAAATTAGCCTATTTTTTTAATTATCTAATTGAAATGCAAGTCCAAATGATATGATTTGCGCATATAGGGAGTAAGGGAATAATAGTATGGGAAATATCATGTAAAAATGAAAATAACTTAAAAATAGAAAAAAACGTATGAGATATAATAAATGTCATACAAAGTATGAATCTAACGCGAAACGACTTAAAGGGTCTAGTATTGGATTAAGCCATTTCTAAAGTTCTCACTAGCGTTGGATTAGTGAGAAATCGAAAAAAAGGACCACAATTAGCATTGGACTAGTGTGGTGACGTCATGCACTTATTATAAATAAATAAAGCATACAAAGTATAATTAAAATAGGTAAACACATAAAACATATAGAGCACATAATACGCAAGTATAATATCTAGATTCAAAAATCTTAAAGAAAATGAATAAAACATATAAGCACACAAACATGCAAGCAAATAAAAACTAACTATTACATTGGAGGTTCTAACTACAATCTAGAAGGAAAATTTTTAGAAATAATAAACCTATCTATTACATTTATCTATCTAAATACATTTTTCTTGAGCAAAAGAAAACCTATCTATTACAACTTGGCATATAAATGCCTTCCAAATAATCATCAAAATTTAAATAAATAAAATAAATGAAAGCTAAAGGAAAGGCACATAAAACATGCAATCACACATAATAAAAAATCATATGAGCATGTAAAAAGAATTTAAAGAATAATAGAGAATACCTTCCTTGAATTAGTGGTTAAATGAGGTAGAGTTTGCTCTATTTATATTCTAAAATCAACAAAATGGTCGAGGTACCAATTTAATTGATGACACTTTAAAAGAAAAATGTAAACATATAGCAAATTCAACTTATTATTTTGAAAAGAAAATGTGAATAAATATAAAATCTCTAAAAATTACAAATTATGTGCATTTTAAATGAACCATGATTTGCAATTTAAAGAAGATAAATAATTATAATTATGATATAATAAAAATTAGGGACCTAATTACAAAATTTGAGAAATTTTGGGTCAAATCATAATTTTTAAAGAGATTATGGGTCAAAATCAAAAGAAAATAAAGTTTATGGATCACAATGCAATTAAATGAAGAACTTAAGTGAAAAGAAAAATAAAAAATTTTAAGATCACAATAAAAGTACTCAAAAGATCAGGGACCAAGTTGCAAAATTTGGATTCTGATTACATAAACATATATTGGGCTATTTTTAGGTATTTGGGCTGTGTCATTTCAGCCTAAGAAAATTAAGCAAAATCATCTTATTTAAAAGACATCCCGACCCAAACCATTTTTACAATTCAAACCTAATAAAAAAAATGGGCTTAAGTCTCAAAACCCAATGTTGCAAACCCAAGACAAAATAACACAAGCCAAACCAACAAAAAAGAATTTCAGTCCATACGAAAATAAAAGAAGCATACCCATTCTCTTTCCTTTTCTTTCTTTCTTCTCTTTCTTTCTTTCTTTTCTTTTTCTTCTTCTTCTTCCCTTCCCTCTTCTTCTTCTCTGGTGGACCAAAAGCTTCAGTCACAAGCGGCCATGGCAAACGCTGGAACCCCGGCGTCGGTCATCGGCAATATTTCCATTCACAAAAACTCACCAAAATAAATCTCTTCACTCAATTTTTCACGTAGAATCCATTTCCGGGCTTGATTTTTCAAAAAAAAAAATGCATGGAAAATGCTCAAAAGAGCAAATTATAGCTAGTTATTATCTTTTCTAAAATCATTCAAACCTTCTCCAAAAATTATAATAGTTATACCAAAACACTTCTTGTGATTTCTACACTACAACTATGACTTTAAATGAACAAGAAACAACACCATTTAATTCGATTTCTCATTTTAGCATTTTTTTCAAATAGGTGGTAGGCATTGTTGCGCTCCATTTTTTTTTAAAAAAATAAAAATAAAATCTATAGTATTTAGGTGCTAGAAAAATGGATTTTTTATTTTGAAAAATAATTTTTTGATTTTTAGAAAATAAATAAAGAAAAAGGGCCTAAAATGGGACTTAAAAGTGCGACGGTTTTGTTCCAAAATAATAATCCAAAAAGGATTTTTAAGAAAAATAAAAATCGCCACTTGGTATTGAGTTAAGGTGTACCAAATCATTTAAAAATATATTTTTAATAAAAACAGGTATAACCCCTTTTAGACGACTTCAGATCTTTGAAAATAAGAGAAAAGAGTTCGGGAGTCACGGTTGAAAAAAGGGAAGGCAAAGATTTGATCTAAGGCACTCTTTCAACCTAGTCAAGACTAGTTGCGTGATTTACTCGAAAATTTTCTTAATCTAAACAATAAAACTTATCACATTTTGGATGTTACTACATGGATGCAAATCTAAATCTAATGAATATCAAGAGGGTCGAAATATCTCTTCAAAATTTAATTGGTGCAAATCACATTAATTGTGATGCCCAAAATGATCCTTAGAAGAGGTCACGAATATGCAAAGATGAGACTTGAAAAAAAGAAGAATTATAGTAAATCTACGCGACCTTAAGGAGAGGAATGCAACATAACGGGTACGGGGGACTAAGATTCGTGACTCAATTTTTCCTTTTTATAGAGGAGATACGAGCGTGCTAAGACTAAAAAGTTATACTCGTTCATTTTCCATATTTGAAGGATGATTCCGCTAATCTAATCAAGCAAATGAACTAGTCTATTTCTAATTTTCTAAATGGAAGGCAAGTTTAAATGTCATGTTTCACACATATAGGGGTAAGGGAGATAATATATAGAGGAAATATCATGCAAGATGAGAAAGACTCTGAAAATGAAAAATATGTATGAAATGCGATGAATGTCACGTAAAAATATGATTCTATCGCGAGACGGTCTAAAAGGTCTAGCATAGGACTAACTCATTTCTACAAGTCTTCACTAGCATTAGACTAGTGAGGAATCGGGGGAATGGCTATCATACAGAAAAATCCCATGTGGTATAGCTATCATACAGAAATGGTATAACTATCATATAGAAAAGTCCCCTGTGGTTTCATATCATACAAGTCGGTACCCCATGGTTTGAAGTAAGGTGAATCTTCGATGGAAATTGTTAAAATAGACTAAACTAAGTGAAAAGATGAAAATACCCTAATGATATAAGCGAAAATAGTTGAAGTAATGTAGCACTTTCACTCTGTTGAAACGAACGAAGAGAGAGAGGGAGAAGATACAAACCCTAGAGAGAGAAAGCAACCTTTTTGCAACCAATTTTTAGCAAAATTTTTTATTGTTATCTCAATCAAACAACAAGATCGATGGAAAATATGAGGACGTGAAGATTTGTGGTGAAAAATCGAAAAAAAAATGGGTTCGTATATCATCCCTCATATATTTCGGTTTGGGTTTTGGGGTATTTTGTGGAAGGGAAATTGTGATTTATTGATTTTAAATTAAATTGGGAGGCCATTATTTAACAAAGATAAGATTTTTGATGTTTTTATGGATGTTGTTAGTGAAGATAAGGTTTTTGATGTATGCCCTCAATTTGCTATTTTGATTGTTGAAGGTCAAATTTGTTAGGGTTTTGTGTTTGGTTGAGTACGGAAATGGAAAACTTTAGAATCTGCTATTTGGTTCACGAATCTAAACTCAACCTCTTAAATGTTTGTGTTTGAGTAGAAGTGTCATGAAACTACTGTCTTGCTGTTCTATTTGTATCATTGTCACAAGAAAAAGTAGATTGATGTTGGTAGATAATCTGTCGTTATCTTAATATAGGTTCATGAATGTTGTAGTCAAATGTGGTCCCCAATCCTAGGCTGGTTGTGAAAGTAGATTGTTTGTGCTAGTTCTGTTATGTGTTTTTTGTGTCATTGTGGTAGACAAATTACTAAAAAGTGATAACTTTATTGCTTCTTATGCAGCAACAGAGAAGAAATCTGAGCACAAAGTTGACATACATATGTATTTTGGTGGGAGATTTAGAGAAAAACCAAGGCTCCACTACACAGGAACCCACATGGCCATTTTCAAAGAAAGAGCTGAAGAAAAGTTATCCAGAGTGAGCCTGTGCAGAATGTTTAAAAAAATAGATGAAGGGGCAACTAGAGTAACGTTTTGGTTTTGTGTCCCAGATGTTGATTTGGAAGGTGGCCGACACCCAATTAGAGACAATAATGATATTAAATTAATAAACCAAGCATATTAGAACTTGCCAAAGGAAAGGATAATTTATGCCTACAGTGGAGATGAGCCATTTGAAAAAGATCCTGAAGATGGTAAAGTCAGTGATGGAATAAAAAATAAAGACCCTGATACAGTTGCATGTGAAGATGGTGGGGTCACTAACACTACGGGGACAGGTGCATGTGAAGATGATGAAGAGCCGGGATGGTTAAAAGATGGGTGGGAAACAATAGAAGATGAAGACATTTTTATACCAAAAAAATGTGATGGAGACAAGGAGAAAGGTGATGGCACCATTGCTTCCTCATATTGCATGTGCACGTATTCTCATTTGTTGGACAGACAGATGAAAAAAGTTCTGCTAAAAGCGGGGCTGCGAGGTAGAAAAGGCCTTGTAAAACCTCACAATCTAGAGGGCCTAATGTGATTCAGCAAATTTCACCACCTGTTTCATCTCAAAGGCCAGCACATATTCCATCAGAAGATGAAGCTATAAACATTGAAAAAGACACTACAAAAGTTGGAGATTCAGATTTGAGAACACAAGATGAAAGGATAGTGAATACTGAGCTGACCGAAGAGAATTGGCAAGAACCTGTAGTTCTGGATGAAGAGTTACTGGAGAAATTTAGATCTAGTGGTGGAGAAAAGGATGATTGTTTTTACTTTAATCCTGAAGTTGAGTTTAAGAAGCCACACTTTGAGTTGAAAGTGAGGCAGAAGTTTACTAATTTTAGAGTGTTTAGATTAGTGTTGTGTGGATGGCTAGTTAGAGAGGGTTATGAAGCTACTTGGGTGAAAAACTACTCCAAGAAAACTATTGCCAAGTATGCAAAAGGTTGTACTTAGAGGATTCGTGCAACACCAATTCAAGATGAATCAACCTTCCAAATAAAGTCATTGAAGGGTGAGCACGTGTGTGTTCGAGAATATATAAACAAGCATGCAACAGCTACATATCTGAACATCAGAAGTTGATTTGATAAGATCAGGGATAACCCAAAAGTTGATTTGATAGGGTTAAAGAATGACATCAGAAGAGATTTAATGATCAATGTATCAATTGCTAAGGTTGGTAGAGCTAAGCGTAAGGCAAAGGATATGATGTTTGACACGAACATAGAGTAGTATAAAAAACTCTAGAACTATGCAACCACTGCCCAAGACACAAATGCTGGAAGTACTGTAAAAAGTTAGATTGACAAACCAGCTGATGGTTCAAGAGGGACATTTGAAAGGTTATATTATTGCTTACATGCATGCAAGCAGGGTTTCCTTGATGGTTGTAGACCAATAATTGGTCTAGATGGCTGTTTTCTTAAGACAGCATTTGGTGGTCAATAACTGTCAGCACTTGGTAAAGATGGCAACGACAACATGGTGCCAATAGCAATTGCAGTGGTAGAGGTAGAGCGGTATGACTCCTGGAAATGATTTTTGGAATTGCTAATGGCTGATTTAGGCATGGGAAAGAAGAACATTCCTTGGACCTTTATCTCAGATAGACAAATGAATTATTTCCAGATTCAGAACATAGATTTTGCTTGAGACATACATACCAGAATTTTCATCAAAAGTTCAAAGGAAAGGAAATGAAAGACATGTTTTGGGCTGCTGCAAGTGCTGGCAATGAAAGGGAATGGAAAGTGGCAATAAATGACCTAGAAAAGGCAAACAAAGATGTTGCTGAATGGTTGAGTAAAATTCCACCAACTCTTTGGAGTAATCACATTTTAGGGGAAGTAGTAAATGTGACATTCTGGTAAACAACCTAAATGAGTCATTCAACAACTATTACCTATCATTGGGATGCTTGAATGGATAAGGAGGAGATTGATGCAGAGAATTCAAACGAAGAGATTTGGAATGTAAAAATTTCAAGGAGAAATCTATCCTAATATAGCAAAAAAGATTGACAAGAATCAAAGATTGAGTAGGACATTTGTTGCGACCTGGGACGGTGGTCACAAGTATGAGGTTAACTGTGGTCCGAGAAAATGTGTAGTAGTAGATTTGCATGAATGGACATGTACCTGTGGATATTTTCAATTAACAGGTTATCCTTGTGCCCATGCATGTGCTGTGATAAGAGTGTGTAGATTACCTATAAAAGATTATGTGCATACTTGCTACATTAGAACAGAATATCTGAAAACATATGCACATACTATCACACCTGTTCCAAGTGATATTTACTGGATAACATGCGAAGAAGAGACCCTAAACCCCATGCAGTTAGGAGAATGCCTAGTGGACCAAAGAAACTGCGTCAAAAAGCACAGGATGAGCCTAAGAAGGGGTCAAGTATGAACTTGAAAGGGTCTTGTAGTACATTGCAAGAGATGTTTTCAACTAAATCATAACCATGGACGTGCAAGAATCCCATTCACCCTAACTCCAAATTTTATACGGTAATATTTCCTTAGTACACTTAAATGTCATTGTTACAGCATCTATATGTATTAATAATGTTAAATGGCATTTTCAGGCACCTGAAGCAAGTGCAGCTAAATCTATTCAATCACAACCAATTGGTGAGTCATCTACTGAACCACAGCCAACTTGTGAAGGAGCTGCTACTACCCGAAGTATTACAAAGACCAGTAAAAAGGCTAGGAAGGTGTACACTCAACCAACAGTTGCTAGTTTGGCCAAAGCTACACATAGTAAACAATCTATATCGCAAGTATGGCTTTTACATTGGATTTATTGAGTTACATAAAAACATAATTGAGTTGGTCAACATCTAAGTTCTCTTTTTATTTTAATTGCAGCCTGTGGATGGTACAAATACAAATAGGGGTAACAGGGCTGATGGCACCACTGCACCTGCAAAAAGAGCTAGAGCTCCAACTGTTATTGATGTTAAGGCCAAAGAGATCAAAAGCTATCCAAGTTTAATTACCTGCCTAATATTCGCCTAGCCATAGTTAGACTGATAGAGCGGTAATTTGGCACATTTTGCACTGTTATTTTGTCCTAATTTTAGCTACTTACTGTGCTAAGTATTGAGGTTTTGCTCATATTTCATATTTGTATGAATTACAGATGATTGGCGTTAAAAGTAATCTCTTTAGACAAATTTTCAGAAGACCCTTCATCTCAGAGCGTGGCCACGCCAGAAAAGGTAGATGCTCCCGAAAAGCCGGATCCGCGGGACCAATAGCAGGAGACCCAATTAAGGCACTAGATCCATGTGAACCAGATGCGTGGGATTAAAACCCATAGACAAGTCCTGCTCCTAATTGCTTTGGCTGGCGGCGGCTACAAAAGGCAAAAGAAAGCCAGATTCACGTATTAGGAATTAGATAACTTTAGTTTTCTTTTTCCCTAGCCGTCAGACATTGTAGACTCTTCTCTTGCTTTTTGGCTTTGACGTTTTTTGACTCTTTTGCTTTGGCTTTGGCTCTGTACAATTTTCGTTGGCTTTTGCGTTGTACTTCGGCTTCAGTACGAACATTAACGCAAAGACAAGGAAGACGTTTTCTTTTCTTTCTTTCGTCATTACTCCATCGTTCCAATTTCGCTGATGACTGTGCGGATGAAATCAACCAACCCACGCAAAATTGATACGATGAGGAGCGGCTAGGTTTTTCTTCTACCCAAAGGTTAACGCGAAGGCGCGGTCCATAACATCTGTGAGATCTAATCGAATCTTCATTACTTCTTCCAATTTGTTGCTATTCGTGCGTTTCTGAATTAATTGTTCATGGGTATTTTATTAATTGAATATCAACGGCCGAGTATTTGATTTAATTTAATAGCCTACTGTTGTAGACACCAATTTTTTCAGTGTTTTTAGTTTTTTAGTTTTTATTTTATTTTATTATTCTATTTTTAAGCTTTAGCATAGAATTTCTCGGGAAAAAGGAAAAGCGTTCAAAAAATATGATTTAGTCGTTTGTAATTTAAATTCAATGCTTTCTTGAAAGTGAAAAAAAGAGTGAAATGATGAAGAATGAAAAATGAAAGAAAAAGATTGAAAATGGTAACTTTGTTATTTTTTAGTTTGTTTATTTTGATTAAAATTGTTGTTTTATTATTATTTAGTTTTACTATTATTTTTGTTAAATTATTAAGTTGAAAAAAAAAAAGGAAAAACAACAGTCGTGGCATGCAAGCTGCATTTTTTTTGCAGCTTTGCAAGGAAGGACTCGGGGAGCCCTTAGCTGCAATATGGAAAGAGGACTGAGTTGTTTTAGGGTTGGAAGTTCCCATATAAATAGCAAAAGGATGGACAGCCGCAAGGAGGGAGAGATGAAGAGAGGACGAAAAAATACAAAGGGGGAGACGGCCGAAAGTTTGAAGGGAGAAAAAATCTGAACCAAAGTCCGACGGGGAAGATTGACGGCAAAAGAAAAACAGAGAGAGTCGGGGGGGGGGGAGAAGAAAGCTAAAGAGAGAGGGCGACTGATTAAGGAAAAAGAGAGATTTGAGTAGCGGCTGGAACCGAGAGCTCTGGGAGGCTGAGCAAAGAAAAAACTAAAGGGAAAAGAAAGGAGGGATGGACGGCTTAGAGAAGAGTTTTTGAAAGAGGGCAAACCAGAAAATTAGCGAGGGCTGAGGATAGAATCGAGAGGGTGGCTGGGCAGTAAGGAGCTGAAAAAGAAAAGGTCTTCGGACAAAGGGAGTTTGGAAAAGTCTTGAGAGAGTCTGCGAAGCTAAGAGCGAGAGCAATAGCACGGCTCGACGAGGCAGCAACCTTTGTAGCAGCAGTTCTCAATCGCGGTTTTGGGAGCCCGTACGCACTGCTGGGCAGATTTCAAAGCCGCTCAACCGTGCTAGCATTCTCAGGTACAAAATGTTTGTTTTTTGTGGGTTTTAATATGTTTTTATGAGAAGATAAGCCACGGAGGTGAATCTTTTGAATGCTTTGCTGCTGTTTTGAGTTTTTGCTGGTCTCATGGTTTGGCCATGATTGTTCGGTAGCTAAGATAGAGCACTGTAGGAGCCTATAGGATGGGTTTAGGGATTTTAAAGGTTGTATGATGAATCCATGAGCTCTGATTTTTCACGTGTTTGCGGAACAAAACCAGGAAAACTGCAAAAAGCTTTCGGCTTTATGATTCTTGTCATGTTTGGGACTCTTAATGCTTCCTTGATTGCTGTTTTATGTTTTTGCGATATTGGTGATGGGTTTTGGCAATGAAAGGCTCAGATATCATGGTTTTCCCTCTCCCCTTTGTTCCAAAGTCCAGCGTACGAATTAGGTTCTGGTTTGGGTCTTGGTATTTGTTGCATGAGGTTGCTAAAATCTAGAGGCACCAGAAATTGCAGGTACCTCATCAGTTGCATGTTGACATTTCTGTTTAGCCCCTTTAGCTCGTATTTGTTTGAAGTTGGATTAACCATGTCGATTTCCAGCTTCCTAATGTATAAAGAGCACGCTGCCCATTCTTTCTTGGTTGCTGTCCATTTGCTGCGATAATGTTTGTTCCGTGCCTTTTGTTGCATACTCAGCTGTGTGGTGTTAATCAAAGTGTCCAGATGTTAAATGGTGTTAAGTGATAGTCTTTGCTGGTTTTGTTTGAAGTTACATGCAACCTGCGTTTGAGAGCTCGAAATCGCAAAAACTCTAGATGAGTATTGCGGCAGACTTCACTTTTTCCTTCTTGAGTTGAAAATAAATCGCAGCAGGCTCCATTGCTTGCTGAAGTTTAAAAAACATTGATGTTTAGGTTGTGATTAGGAAGTTTGAGTTTGAGAATATTGCAGCAGATTTCATTTTGTTTGCCGAGTACAGAGACATTGCAGAATTTTGCTGTTGCAGAAATTTTCTTTGAGTTTGCATGAAATGTTCATCAGAATTTGTGCAGTTTGCTGCTATGTTTTCGATGGTGGGCTTTACTGCTTAGTTTGAAGCTGTGTATCTGGATTTGCTGTGTGCTTGAGTGTGGTTTCGGTTGATGTAGCACAACAGAAATATTGCAGAAACAAACTTCCTATGTGGATTGCATATAAAACTACTGCTGCATTTTTTCTGTTTCTTTGCGCCATCAAACCTGCAACCAAATTGTGTGTTTGATTGATGTTTGATAGGTAGAAATCTGAGCATTTGATGAGCATGTTTGCATTGTGAAGTGGGCAAAAGCCGTGGCTAGAAACTTTGCAGCAAACTTGAAAGTAAAAGAAAGCATGTTGCATTTTAGTTGCAGAAGTCTAAGCCATACGTAGCTGCATGTTTTGCATGAAAATAATTTCCAAAAATTGCACCTTGACCCCCCATATCTACCTTAATGCTACTAGGACCCAACTAATTGAATAATGTCATCAATTTGGTCCTTCGTAGTTTTAATTTTTGCAATTTCATTGCTTGCTTTGCTTCAATTAACTACCATGCTTTGTCAATTGCACTTAAGTCATGACGTTAGGGGCTTTATGACCAAGTGAGCTTGGGTTTGCCTATTTCCTTTAATTTTCCCAAATAAATTGGTACCTTGACCATTTCTTTTATTTTGGAGGATAAATAAGTGGTTTCACTTCATTGGGGCCTAATTGCAAGGGAGGTAACCTCTATCTCCTTAACTTTCATTTCTCCTACGTGCTCCTACGTGTTATGTGAATATGCATGTCTACTTCGCTTTCCTTGCCCTTCTTTAATTCCTTGCATTTATTTCATTTACTTTACTTTTATTTAAGTTATTCATTATGGGGTATGTGTACACCTCTTGGCTTGTAATAGATAGGGCTTGGCGAGCTTTCTTGTCCATTTTCCCTTTCCCCCCTTGTCTAAGGTATTCATTATGGGGTATGTGTACACCTCTTGACTTGTAATAGATAGGGCTTGGAGGAGCATTCGATGAAGACCTATCGAAGACGTGTGCCTAGCTAGCAAATGTAATAGTTAGGGCTTTAATTGCCTTATGTGTCTTGCATGCTTAGTTGTTACATGTTAATTTGCTTTGTTAGGGCCTTGCATCTAGTCGAGCATGCTAAATGTTATGTGCTACGTGTTTACGAGTGTTTGGCATGTCTACTCGCTTTCCATAACCATGAATGAATGTGATGGATGAATGTACGTTTCCGCTAGTCCAACGCTAGTCGGAATTCATAGATGGGCTAGTCCAACGCTAGACCCTTAGGATTTCCCTTTCGATAGTGCATATTTGCATGTTCACTACATGTCATGCATTTTTCTTAGTTTTATCATTTGGCATGCTCCTCGAACCCTTTTTCCCCTCATTTTAGGATTTTTTGCATCTCATACTCGTTATAGGGTTCATTTGCCTGGAGAGTCCCCTTAAATATGGGATATAGACGAGTGTGGCTTTTTCTAAAACCTTAGCACGCTTGTATCCTCTCTGTAAAAGGGCAAAGTGAGTCACGATTTAGGTCTCCCCGTACCCAATTCCCTAGGCTCATGCATTCTCAATCCACTCTATCATCACACTTTCACTTTTGTCTCATTTGCACACATGCACCTTTTTATCACTTTCACTTGCACACGAACACTTTTTTATCTTCACTTGCACACGAACACTTTTATCTTCACTTGCACACGAACACTTTTATCTTCACTCGCACACGAGTACTTTCATCTTCATTTGCACACCGACACTTTCGCACTTTTCTTTAAATTGCATACATGCATTTTTGCCCACTTGCACTTGGAGTATATATATTTGCATTCAAAGACATTTGCACACCTCCACTTATATCGTATTTTTATCAATCTTCCCACTTCACAAACTCACATTTTCACATAGCATGCATTCCACTCATTTTTACGTCATTTAGGATCATGTGTGACCTCTCCGAAGGATCATTATTGGGCTTCACAATTAATGTGATTGGCACCACTCACCCTTTGAAGAGAAATTTCCCCCATGTCCCCCTAGGTCTAGGTTTTTGCATTCATATAGACATATCCAACACGCGATACATACCTTGGGTAGAAAAAATAGGAAAATTGGTTTAAGTCACGCAACTAGCCTTGGCTAGGTCGAAGGGGTGCCTTGGATTTTTATCCTTGCCTTCCCCTTCGTCAAATGTGACCCCCGATCCCTCTTTTGGTTACGTAGACCCAAAAAGTTCTTTAAAAGGGTTTATTTACTTTTTTTATTAAAAAACAAAAATCATTTTGGGTGACTTGGTACACCCTAACTCTATACCAAGTGGCGACTCCATTTTTGAACTTTATATGGCCAAACCGTCGCATTCTCAAGTCCCATGGCCTTTATTTTCATTTTACACACGTTCACATTCCACCACACCACACCACACCACACAACACATCACATTCAAAAAGTGGGGCGCGACAACTGTTACATTAACTAAATTGAATCCGTAATTGTTCGTTTAGTTGATAATTAGTGACAACCACCATAATTGGCTTTATGTTGGGGAAGCGCAGGATCTAATTTAAATAAACCCTCTTAGCGTGTTTATTGATTAGGGTTGGGTTTTTCTAGTTTTAATGCAACTGGATAATTAAATTCCTATGATCGTACCTAGGGTTATTTTCTGGTTAGAGAAGCAGTCAACGGTCGTACCTTGGCTGTCGAAAAGGTAAGGAAAAATTGGCTGTCAGAGCTTGTTGATAGCTATAACCAACCTAGTGATAAATGGATGAAATATCTTTGCATTGATGAGCATTTAATTGGACCGTGCCTGAGCAGTTGATCCTTTGGATAGAACTTTTATTAATTGGTAATTTTAGTAAATTGTACTTTATGAGTTAGTTTTGAATTTTGTTAGTTTTATTTCATTTTTTTATTTTCCTCCCATCAAAAACCCCCCATACTCTGAACTCGAGAAGAAACGAATTATTCTCAATCCTTGTGGATTCGACCCTACCCACCGCTATATACAAAATTTGTAATTTTCTTGAATAGATATTTATTATTGCACAGGTTCGGTACCTGTCAATTTTTGGCGCCGTTGCCGGGGATTGGTGTTAGATTAATTTGTTTCTTTTTGAGTTCATCTGGTTTTCATTTTTTTTTGTTTATTTTTCTCTTATTTTTTTATATATAGTTTATGGTTTCTAACACTCCGTATTTTGGTGATAGACTGGATTTTGTTTCCAGGGAAGACAATGAGGCTTGTTTTTTTTCTAAGTTTGCATATTCAGAGGCCCTAAACTCTCTTATTGAAAGAATAGCTGCTGCAACCTGTGGAATTTGTTATGCCAGGGATCATTCAACCGGTATGTGCCCCGAATATCAAGACTACCTGAGTGATTATCTCACAAAAAAATTTGGAGATTCTTCATCTCGATCTCAAACGTGGTATGACTCTTATTCAAACGGGTATGATCAAGGATGGTGGGATAACTCCAATTATAATTATACAACGGGGCCAATGAATTTTCAGCAGTATGAGTCTCAAGAATCATCATCTATGTCAGGTATGTCTCTTGAAGAAATAGGTGAATCAATAGCTACTAATACATACCAATTTCAACAGGAGACACAAATGAGAAATGGAATGATGAGGGAAGCAATGAGTAATCTGGCAGATCAAATTGAAGAATTGCCCTCGAAAACCATTGTTGATCTAGAAGAAAATGAGAGTGAAATTTGCCTGACTAGTGATGAAGAGCTGCAAGAGTTTCAAGAAGAGAGATGTACAGATGCAGTTGAAAAAGAAGCCAAAAAGGAAGAAATGGAACCCCAACCGCAACCCATTCAAATGAAAGAATCCAGTGAACAATCATCAAATGTGTTGACACCCCCTCCATCCCTTAATCTATATTCTCCTGACTCTTACTCTATAATTTCTGTTAATGAGATTGATTTTGTTATACCGGAAGTTCTTGAGTCTCATGGCAGGAATGAATTAAGAGTAGCTATGGTCAAATATCTTGAACCGTTGAATGCTCTTGAGGGAGGAGTTGATGAAGAATTGCGATCAATGCTTGATTATTTGGCGCCATCAACTAATCCATGGGAGACCATACCTCGTGTGTTTAAAGATTACTCTATTTACGAGGGATATCAAGATTATATAGAAGATGAAGTACTGAAACGAGTTATACGATTTTATCCTCCATGAATAAACATGGTGATGTCTAGCCAAAAACATTAAAGAAAGGCGCTACTTGGGAGGCAACCCAAGGCCTTTGTTTTAGTTTCCTTATATTTTTGGAATTTTTGTTAAGTATTAGTGTCATTTAGTGGGTTATTATTTTGTGGCAGGAAACTGGCAGTTAGATATGCCCACTCTAGTTGGTCATGCCTAAGGAATGAAACTTTGGAATTGACGATCAGAAGACTATAGCTTCCAAGGCGTGCCCACGCCTTCCAGCCTTTGCGCCAACGAAAGTCAAAGATTGACCAGGACCCTCTCTAATCCCACTTTCTACTTTTCTCTTTTCTTGTCTTGTATGGTCTTGTCAATTTCCATTGTCTCAGCTTCTATTTTTCAATCTTCTTTGTTTTGTCTTAGTCCCAGGATTCCCCCTTGTCCACCGCCGCTAGAAACTCTCTCTCTTATCAGACAGTTTTCTTTGCTCACATTGGATTCCAGCCACCTCACCCTCCTCCGCCTTAGTGTCTCACTGTACCCTCTCGGTGGTCAGGGAAGTTTCTCTCCTTTTCTCCTTATACTTCATTCATCTTTTCTACATTGAGGACAATGTAGGTATTAGGTGTGGGGGGATAGCTTCCATTATTATCTCCTTTTGCTTTGCTTTTAAAACCAAAAAAAATAAGAGAAACACAAAAAAAAATGAAAAAAAAGAGGAGGAAAATGAAGAAAAAAGAAAGAAAGAAAAAAAAAGTGTAGTTAGTTGAGTTCTTTGCTATGATGAATAACTCAATCAAGGTGCATGGGCATGTGGTTAGATATACTAGCTATGCATTTCGTTTTGCCTTGACAGTATTGTTGAATGTTGGATATACTGGACTTGACCCACTTTTGTGACTTTTGGGAGCTTTTGAGCCATGCATGAGCACATTATTCTTGTTTGCTCTATTTTTGTTTGATTGAGTGGGTATCACACATGGTATCGGCATTCTAGAACTTGCTATTTTATACATGTCGAGACCACATTTTGTTGAATTGGATGCATTTGAAATGATAAGGGCATTTAGGATTTGACTTTCTTTAACTTTCTACAAACCATGCCTTCATCTTATTTTCCAATAGTGAACCAACTTGAGTTTTTATCCTTTACTTTTGCTTGTTAGCCGTGTTTGATAACCTATGATCTTTTTAGACTTTCTTGTTCAGTCTTGTGTCATTAAGGGATGTCTGAAATTCATTACTTGTGCAAGAGAAATAAATCTATGGGCGCAAGTGTTGTCAAAAAGATGTTGTATGGTGCTGTTTCTGTACATCTGAGATCGAAAGAAAAGCCAAGAAAAAAATAAAGAAAAGAAGAAAAAAAAAGGGAGAAATCGGCAAAAAGCTGGTGAGCAGAAGACTCTGTCTTCCAGGGCGTGCCCACGCCTTGCTAGACGTCCTCTCCAAAAAAAAAAAAAAAAGAGGAACGATTTTCGACACTTGCACAATGAAAACAGCAAATGAAAACGCCCTACTCGAGAAATTGCCCCGGTAAAGCATTGTGGTTATGTAGTGGATATTGGACATTCTCTTGACACATTACACCCTATTTTTACCTTCTTATCCCGCCTTTTACCTAAACCCCATTACAACCCTATTAAAGTCCATTTGATTTGTGTATTTAGTTCACTTTTGAGTGGTGGAGATGTGATAAATGTGCAAGCCTATGGTAATGCCATTCTGTGATATTGATTTGAGCGCTCCTAGTATTCATATATTTTCTTTGAATTACAACCTGTCCGGTGTGTTCTAATTTTGGTGATATTGTCAGGGATCTGAAATGCTTGTGTTAGTATTGACTACTACATGACCTCTGCTCTCTTGGTTGTCCTTCTGAGCTCTGAAATGCTTGAGGGCAAGCATTGTCTAGGTGTGGGGGAATTGATAGAGCGGTTATTTGGCACATTTTGCACTGTTATTTTGTCCTAATTTTAGCTACTTACTGTGCTAAGTATTGAGGTTTTGCTCATATTTCATATTTGTATGAATTACAGATGATTGGCGTTAAAAGTAATCTCTTGAGGCAAATTTTCAGAAGACCCTTCATCTCAGAGCGTGGCCACGCCAGAAAAGGTAGATGCTCCCGAAAAGCCGGATCCGCGGGACCAATAGCAGGAGACCCAATTAAGGCACTAGATCCATGTGAACCAGATGCGTGGGATTAAAACCCATAGACAAGTCCTGCTCCTAATTGCTTTGGCTGGCGGCGGCTACAAAAGGCAAAAGAAAGCCAGATTCACGTATTAGGAATTAGATAACTTTAGTTTTCTTTTTCCCTAGCCGTCAGACATTGTAGACTCTTCTCTTGCTTTTTGGCTTTGACGTTTTTTGACTCTTTTGCTTTGGCTTTGGCTCTGTACAATTTTCGTTGGCTTTTGCGTTGTACTTCGGCTTCAGTACGAACATTAACGCAAAGACAAGGAAGACGTTTTCTTTTCTTTCTTTCGTCATTACTCCATCGTTCCAATTTCGCTGATGACTGTGCGGATGAAATCAACCAACCCACGCAAAATTGATACGATGAGGAGCGGCTAGGTTTTTCTTCTACCCAAAGGTTAACGCGAAGGCGCGGTCCATAACATCTGTGAGATCTAATCAAACTTTCATTACTTTTTCCAATTTGTTGCTATTCGTACGTTTCTTGAATTAATTGTTCATGGGTATTTTATTAACTGAATATCAACGGCCGGGTATTTGATTTAATTTAATAGCCTACTGTCATATTAACTAAATTGAATCCGTAATTGTTCGTTTAGTCGATACCTAGTGACAACCACCATAATTGGCTTTATGTTGGGGAAGCGCAAGATCTAATTTAAATAAACCCTCTTAGCGTGTTTATTGATTAGGGTTGGATTTTTCTAGTTTTAATGCAACTGGATAATTAAATTCCTATGGTCGTACCTAGGGTTGTTTTCTGGTTAGAGAAGCAGTCAACGGTCGTACCTTGGCTGTCGAAAAGGTAAGGAAAAATTGGCTGTCAGAGCTTGTTGATAGCTATAACCAACCTAGTGATAAATGGATGAAATATCTTTGCATCGATGAGCATTTAATTGGACCGTGCCTGAGCAGTTGATCTTTTGGGTAGAACTTTTATTAATTGCTAATTTTAGTAAATTGTGCTTTGTGAGTTAGTTTTGAATTTTGTTTGTTTTATTTCATTTTTTTATTTTCCTCCCATCAAAAACCCCCCATACTCTGAACTCGAGAAGAAACGAATTATTCTCAGTCCCTGTGGATTCGACCATACTCATCGCTATATACAAAATTTGTAATTTTCTTGAATAGGTATTTATTATTGCACAGGTTCGGCACCTGTCATAGACCTTCGTTTTGGAATATTACATCTAGTTGTAATGATGCCTGCAACTATCTTTATCGTAGAATGATTGGTTGTCGATGGAAATATCTGTCTACTTTTCCATACACTTGGCTTATGTATTACTATTTTTGTAGTTACTGAATGAAGTTCTTGGCAACCAGGTTAATGGTAATGTTATGTGAAATTTTTCATCAAGTGATAAACCATTTTTTTTTGTCTGGTGTACCACTTGATATTCAATTTTCAGCACTTTATTTTTCTTACAACTAGTGGAAACACCAAAACAATACTAACATTTATGAAAATGCATATTACCAACGGGCAGTTCCATTTCATTGCAACAAAACTCCATACAACAGCCTACCAATTTCCATTGTCTTATTTGGTAGATATCAACAACAGTAAAATAAAGAATATAGATACCATAACACAACCTGTGACAGCCCCACCTTCCCCTAAGGCGAACCAAAGGATTCGGCGGACCGCTTGCCCAACTCTCGTCGGGACTACGGAGTCAAATCACAAAAACCCTACATAGCGCACAATCGAACCCCAAGCAAACAACCAATCGAAGACTACTAAGTCGAAAACATAATTTCTAAACCGTAAGGTACAATGGTATTTCGATTAAACGCCTCAACGGAATCGAAAATGAAAACAAAAACGCAAACGGAAAGCAGTCACGTCACAATCCGGCCAAGATCTGGCCAGAGTTTCGGCAGGATTCGAGGCAGTGAGCAACCCAAAAATTTTTCAAAATCGTCTACTAATCCGGCCAGATATCCGGCCAAGAATTGGCCGAATACAAGACCGGATTCGATGAACAGTTCCCGCCAGAAATTTTCTTTCCTTGTTCAAACGCCACGCTCGTCTGATCGTTCAACGGTTACAAGTAGCATCTCAAACAAATCCAAAGGTACCATCTCAACTGAAAACTTTACAAATCAAAACAGGATACTTGATTAAAAGACAAATTAGGGTTTTGATTACAAAAGAGCTTAACAAGAGAACGTTTATACTAGCTCGACCATTTCTTCAAAATCACGGTTCAAAAGTGTTGTTCCCTGTAAGAAAAACAAAGATAACGGGAAGATGGTGAACTTACGCTCAATGAGGTACCAAAATACAAGTAGTCACGAATCATGGCATTTCACTTTCAAGGCACATATACCCAACATATCAGGAAATGAACAAACACCTCAAATGAAAAGGATACAAGTGGCTCTCAGGAGCCAAAATTCCCATTGCAGTATTTGATCCAAACCCGTTGACTCTCCATCAGCGTATATTGAACAAACATGTCCGTAGACCCCACTTTACACCAAATTCCATCCACCAAACATACCCCTTATTGGGCCCGAACACCTCAACAGTAACAGTGGGTGATAATACTTGAGTATACCAGAAATTCAGGGTATAGCTTAGCCCCAAGTCAAAAATTTTATCTCTGATGGTGCTGGACAACACAACAAGCTAGCACAACGATTATACTTCAGCAGGGAGCCTCAGTTCAGGATTTTGTCTCTGGCGGTACTGGACAACACAATAAACTAGCATAACGGCTATGCCTCGCTAGAGAACCTCCAAACGACATCAGATCAGGCGCAGATAACGGATTCAAATTTACACAGTAATCAGTTACACAGGCAAGAGAACGAGTGTGATAAAGTACACCCTCGTTTCATTCAGAATAAACAAAGTTCACAGGCATTTCAGTCACAGATTTCAAGTACAAATAAACCAAGTTAAGCAACAAAGGAGGGAGTGGTACACTCACCATCAATGGCAACACTTCACTTTCCTTGATTCGTCCCCATGAACTCACTCGAGTCCTGTGATCACACATTATATTACAAGGCTAGTGATACCAAGCCAAAATGCATGAAGAAAGGAAGGTTTCTAAGACTTCATGTCCTCTCATTCAAACCTTACTTCCACTCAACACCATACTAAAAATGATTTATCAACTCCGAACTTAAAGTGGGAATTGAAAGTAAGAACAATCCTAGAAAAACAGATTTTTTTCAGTTTTGCACAACACTATTTGAAAAATCATATCTCAAGATTCTTAAGTCCAAAATTGATAAAATTTATACTGTCGGAAAATAGACTCAAAGGGATACAATTTCTCAGAAGACACATTTATAAGATTCAGAACACAAGTCAGTCAAATCCGAGCCTCAAATTGCTATTTCATCCAGTAAAAGACAGAACAGGTATGCAATTTCAGTCAACTTTGAAAAATCATCATAAATCACACAGACAGAACCATCATCTGAAATTTTAAAAGTTTATAGCCCTATGAATATAGTTTCAAACACAACAAACAGAACTCGATTCTGATGTTTCTACATCAAGTTATAACAGTTTTCCCGAGACTGCACAGGAGTTCCTATAAAAATTTTGACAGCACCTCCCCTTTGTTTTTTTCTTTACTTTTCCAACCACACATCAACACCAATCACTTCTCAATTCGACCACAATTGCATCCATAATTCACAAGCTATCAAACACCCATAATTAGGGCCACAATACCCTTCATATCTCACCAAATGAGAGCTCCAAAACCAACCACAAACAAAGCCAAATTAGAAACCCTAAATCTGAAATTTTCAAACACAAGCTGGAAATTTCTTTAGGTAAAATAACCTAGCACTTAAACACTAGATTTCTCACATGTTAAAGCTAATAGATCATAGCCAACCATTAATCATCATATAAGGGCAGAAAAATCACCAATAAATCTGAAATTTACTATAACCCTACCTCAAACCATGAAATCCTCCACAAAACAACATATTCAACAACTACAAGCCAATAATTTGTCATTAGTAAGAATAAAGAGAGATTTTTAAGCAAGATACCTTAAAATCTCAAGAAAGATGGTAGCTTAGGCTTCTTCCTCCCAAATTTACTCCACAACTACTTTGGAAACTACCTTGACTAGCACTTTTATGGAATGGTTTACAAAACTAATGGTTAGAATTCAAGATTTGAGCAAGAAATTGAAAGACAAGGTGAAAGCTCTCTCTCTTGTTTTTCTCCTCAAGAGGGCCGGCCAAGGGAAGCTTAGAATGGAAGAAAATTGGGTCAAAATTGGAGTTTAGGAAAGTTAAATAAGCTTGGTCAAAGTCCACCCTCCAATAGTGTAGTGACACTTGGCTCTTTAAAGTTCATTCTCATCTTTTTGTCTACCAATGATTCATTTTATCTAGCTAGCCTCTAATTATCTCCTAACATCTTGTAAAAATAATATCCCTTTATGCAACGTTCACTCATTCGTCAAAATGTATCGTACTTAACGCACTAGTGGGTCCCACATCCAATATACACTACTAATGTCACATAAACAAACTTATACTAGAAAAATGATTTTTATACTGTACTTACTCATAAAAGTCTCTAAAAAATACTTATAAGAAAATAAAGTAATGAAAATGCATTCGAAGAATTAAAATAAAATAATATAAAAGAAGGAAATTTTGCGGGTCCTCACACAACCTCCAACTAGCAATTTCAAGTTCTACATCTCATTGTCCAAATTTTCTAGTTTTGAGAGCACGCCATCCAAATATGAATGTTCTTGAACAAGTTGGCTCACAATATAGTTATCTCGATCTAGCTCATCTCTGTAAATTAGATTACACCATGAAAAGAATCCACATTCATCTTTTTCACACACAAAATATAACATTCCCTTCGATGGATTTTCCGACTCAACAATTTTTACCTTCGTCTTCCTTCGACAATTACACATCTTGTACTGGTATCGAAAACCTCTAGCTTCGTTTCCCGCACTGGTTGGCCAAGAGCTTGAGGAAGACATCGTGGTATGGTTCCTTAATTTCCCTTCAATATTTACACAAAAAAATATAGAGAGTTCACATTTTTACTTTAAATCCTTATAATAGACCCTATAAGAATATATTGTATCTGCAAATTGCAAATGGTTAAAGTTTTACCTTTGGCAGCTTGGAACCTCAGGTTGAAGAAGTACAATTTTGTTTCCTGCAAATGCTTTTCCCGCTTGCAAATGCTGTTTCCTGCAATTTTGGCCGAAGTCCCATAACATGGCTTTTTTATTAAGGTGTGAAGGGCACAATAGGTATTTCTGGTGAAAGTTTGTGTTACAAAATTATTTTTCAAAAGAAACACGCGCCCTTCCAGCGCGTTTAATACAAACGTGTTACATTTGGCGATTTCTGTCAAAAATTCACTTTACTTCAAACCATGGGGTACCGATTTGTATGATATAAAATCACAAGGGACTTTTCTGTATGATAGCTATACCATAGGGGGATTTTTTATTTTTAATCCATTATAAAAGTTATACCAAAACACTGCTTGCGATTTCTACACTACAACTATGACTTTAAATGAACAAGAAACAACCCCATTTAATTTGATTTCTCATTTTGGCATTTTTTTTTCAAATAGGTGGTAGGCATTGTCACGCCCCTTTTTTTGAAAAAATAAAAATAAAATCTATAGTATTTAGGTGCTAGAATAATGGATTTTTTATTTTGAAAAATGAGTTTTTGATTTTTAGAGAATAAATAAAGAAAAAGGGCCTAAAATGGGACTTAAAAAGTGCGACGGTTTTGGCCCAAAATAATAGTCCAAAAAGGGTTTTTAAGAAAAATAGAAGTCGCCACTTGGTATTGAGTTAAGGTGTACCAAATCACCTAAAAATATATTTTTAATAAAAACAGGTAAAACCCTTTTTAGACAACTCCAGATCTTTGAAAACACGAGAAAAAAGTTCGGGAGCCACGGTTGAAAAAAGAGAAGGCAAAGATTTGATTTAAGGCACCCTTTTAACCTAACCAAAGTTATTGCATGATTTAGTCGAAAATTTTCTTAATTTAACCTATAAAACTTATTACATTTTGGATGTTACTACATGGATGTAAATCTAAACCTAATGAATATCGAGAGGGTCGAAATATCTTTTCAAAATTTAATTGGTTCAAATCACATTAATTGTGATGCCCAAAATGATCCTTACAAGAGGTCACGAATATGTAAAGATGAAACTCGAAAAATAAGAAGAATTATAATAAATATACGTGACCTAAAGGATGCAACATAACGAGTACGGGGGACTAAGATTCGTGACTCAATTTTTTCTTTTAATAGAAGAGATACGAGCGTGCTAAGCTAAGAAACCATACTCGTCCATTTCCCACATTTGAAGGGCGATTCCCCTAATCTAATCAAGCAAATGAATTAACTTATTTCTAATTTTCTAAATGGAAGGCAAGTCTAAATGTCATGTTTCGCACATATAGGGTTAAGGGAGATAATATATAGAGAAAATATCATGCAAGATGAGAAAAGACCCTAAAAATGAAAAATATGTATGAAATGCGATGAATGCCACGCAAAAATGTGATTCTATCACGAGACGGGCTAAAAGGTCTAGTATTCGACTAACCCATTTCTACAAGTCTTCACTAGCGTTGGACTAGTGAGGAATCGGGGGAATGGCCACAACTAGCGTTGGACTAGTGTGGTGATATCATGCATTTATTATAATTAAATAAATCACATAAAACATAATTAAAGTAAGTAAACATATAAAACACATAGATCACATAACACGTAGGCATGATATCTAAATGCAAAAACCCTAAAAAAAATGAATAAATATATAAACACATAGGCATGCAAGCACACAAGCAAAAAACGAACATAACAGTCTAACTATTACATTTGGGGTCCTAACTACAATCTAAAGGGGGAATTTAAAAATAATAACATAACTATTACATTTATCTAACTAAATACATTTTAGTAAAAATTAAAACCTATCTATTACATAGGCTAATTAAATACATGTCTTGAATATCTATCTATTACAAAACGGCATGTAAATGCCTCTCAAATAGTCATCAAAAATTAAATAAAATAAATAAAAGTTCAAATGAATAAAATGGGTAGTTAAAGGAAAAAAGCGCTCAAAACATGCAATTACACATAAAAAAACACATAGGAGCACATAAGAGAATTTAAAATAATAAAAGAGGTTACCTCCCTTGAAGTCGTAGTTAAATGGGGATGAAATTTGTCCTACTTATGCTTCAAAATCAACAAAATGATCAAGGTACCAATTTAATTATAAAGAAATGGAAATAATCATGAAATCTACCAATTAAAGCACTTAAACGAAGTATAATTAACAATTAAAAAAGAAAAACAACTTGTATTTAAGAAATCAAAACTGTTAGGAACCTAATTGCAAAAATTAAGAAAATTATTGGGGTCAAATTATAATTATTATGAAGATTAGGGGTCAAAATTAAAAAAATAAAGTTTAAGGACCTAATTGAAAGAAATCTAAAGTTTGTAGGGCTATAGTATAATTACTCAAAAATATAGGAACTAATATGCAATTACATTATCAGGTTTCTTGATAAAAAGCCATTGAGCCATTGTATTTCTTGTCTTGGGCTAAAACCCCTCTGACCCATTAAAAAGCCCTAAGGAAAGAAGCAGGCTTACCTGCCATTTTAACCAAAAAAACCCAACTAAAAAATCATGGGCTTTAGATTCAAGCCCATATCAAATCCAACCAAAAAAATAACCAAAATCCATTACCAGAACCCATAAAAATAAACTAAAATCCACTTGCCATACCCAACCAAAATAACCCTAAACCCAAAAACTCACTTTCTTACAAAACCCAACCAAAATATTAAATCAACAAAAATCATTAAGCTTTATTTATGCCCTAAAGCTTAGAATTATTCTGCCCAAAAACGTACTTAACACATGGAAAAGAGGATTAAAACTTAATAGGGGCAAAATTGATTTTTTTTAGATTTTGGGCCATAATGAAATTAGGCAAAAGTTAGGGGGTAAAAGGAAAATTTCAGAAATTGTCATGCAAAGCTTCGAAGGAAAGCATCTTTTGCAACCTTTCTTCCGCAGCAACCCCGAAAACTTATTCCGCACACGAAAAACCAGCCATGAACTCAAGCAAACTTCGTGGATTCATCAGCAAAAACCCAACAGAAACTTCAACCCATCATTATTAACGGCACCCAAACATGATTGCCTATCTTTGGAAGAACCAACAAGGAAACCAAACAGAAAAACACAGCAAAGGAAAGGAAGAAGCAAGCTTGTGGTAAATCAAAGTTGGGTCCATCGAAAGCTAATGTTTTTCCAGCCAAATCATTGAATACTCAAACATCAAACCATCCTAAAACCTTTTGAGTGAATTCAAGTCATCAACAACTAGTTTCTACAAAGCATCAGGAACCATGCAAAAAAGAAAAAAAATCTAAGAACCTCATCTATGAAAAGAAAAAACTCATGTAAATGGTTCCAATATCTCATGAAAAAGCATTAAATCAACTAGTAAGGGAAGTTATTGCAACCTATAAATGGTTGGAGATGAAATCAGCTTGGGAAAACATGAAATCTTTTGCCGAAAGTGCTGGAAAGTAGCAAGAACTTTCTTTTGTAGCTTTTTAAGGAATGTGAAGGCATCAAATTCGGCCCGTGATTTGAAGACGTTTCTGAAGTTTTCTCCAAAACTTTCCAACATGAAACTTCTTCCTTAATCATCATAGATTCCCCAGAAGTTGATACTTTCTCCAAAGAAGTTCTACCGAGATCGGAATCAGACAGGGAAGGTGACTCAATCACCAACCCTAGCTCACATTTTTTACGGAAATTTTTCTGCTCTCTTTTTTTTTTCCTCTCTTTTCTTTCTTCTTTTCTCTCTATTTTTCTTTCTTCTGCCACCTCTCACTCTTCCTCTTTTTTTCTTTAAGGCTGTGTTTTTATTCTTTTTATAGCCTTAAATCCTCCCCAAAACCTAGGATCAAGGGTAGAGGTTTTGCTGCATTTTTGTGGCCATTTTAAGCCATTAGATTGGCTAGGCTTCTAGATTTTTCTGGTAGAAATCAAGAGGGCGAGGTGGCAAAGTTAGGGAAAAAAAGAAAACAACAAAAAAGAGTGGAATGAGTTCAAATTGCCAGCAGCAAATTTGGTACCATGGCTCGTTGCTGGTTTTCGTACCAGCTCAAGGGAGAAGATGCACGCGTGAAGGTTTTTTTTTTTTTAAATGCAATTCATTTCTTTTTTTTTTTCTTTTTTTTTCAGCTTCTTTCTTTTCTTTTTTTTTTATTTTTCTAAAAAATGGTTTTTCTCAAGAAATAGAAATGAAACCAAATAAATAAAAATTTAACTAAAATGAACAAAAATAGGAATAAGATGAAGAAAAATAAAATAGTAAAATTTTTGTGTCTACAGGCATGATTATGATTTGCACATCTCATGAAAATTTGTACAGATTCAGGCCAAAATTTTACCAATGGCTAACGTATTCATTGCAAGGAAGAGAAAGAAAAATCAATGTTGATGTGAAAACTCTCCAATTGAAACCAGCAAACAAAGGAAATGAAAACACAGGCCAATTGAAGTTCTAGTATAAACTCTTAAAAGAGGCTTTATGGTGGCGAGATTAATCAATTATGGTGACGAATGGTGATTTCCGAAGATAGCAGTGGTGTTGGCCTAAGCCACCAACGATTCCTTCTCTTCTTCCTCTGACTTTGTCTTTGCCCTTTTTTTATTTTTTTTTCTATTTGATTTGTGGGAAAGTAGGGGCAGAGGGGGGGAAACCGGAAGAGAGCTTGTCTTTTTGTGTGAGTGTGTGTGATAGTGTTTTTTTTTCTGTGTGTGTGTGGTCTGTCCGAGAGGGAGAAGGAGAGAGAGTTTTAGTGTGCGATTTTTTTTTCTAGGAGCCGGACCGAGAGTTCAGAGAGGGAGAAAAAAGTGGTCCATTTTTTTTCTTCTTGGTGAGTGCGTTAGGATAACCTCCTAAAATTGATAGTTAGGATAAAATAGAATTATGTGTCCCATTCCCCTCCCTTTGATCCCTTTTTGGTAAGTGTTAAAGGATAGAATTTGGATGATGAGTTGTACTTGTACTATCCAAAACTTAGAGAGAAAGAAAAGAAGGAAAAATCCATTCAAAAAATCTGCCCAAAAATTTGTTATTGCTGGTTCATTGCATGAAGAAAGAGAATCGCGTGTGTGCACTGCATGTGCACGTGAAATCACAAAAAAAAAATTTCTTTTTTGCACAAACCTACAAAACAAAAATTAAAATAATCATTCAAGCAATTTAAGTGAAAAATAGCACACATGAAATTAAGAAAAATTTGGTGTCTACACTACTGCTTGTCTTCAAACAAATATCACCCATGCTAACTACCTTGGATACATCATTATTACCCATGCTCAATGAACCAAACTCACTTGCAGTGTACGTAGCAAAGAGATCTCTCCTAGAAGTGACATGGACTGCAGCACCCTTGTCAACCACCCAACTAGTGTCAGAAGAAACTAGATTAATGACACTGTTATAAAAAATAATAACAAGATCTCCATCTATGGCGGTGGGAACACAATCAGCACTACCATCTTCTGACTTTCCTGCACCATTGCTCTTATTCTCATTCTTCCACTTGAAACAATTCTTTTGGATGTGGCCTTTCTTGTGACAATAATGACATTC
The DNA here is from genome assembly GCF_003713205.1 of Coffea eugenioides. NCBI lineage: Eukaryota > Viridiplantae > Streptophyta > Magnoliopsida > Gentianales > Rubiaceae > Coffea > Coffea eugenioides. The sequence continues at coordinate 68,961,038 of NC_040036.1, forward strand.
AACATTCTTGTATGGTGATTTGAATTTGTTTATACTCCTGCCATTGTCATTACCTCTATTCTTCTGTCTCCCCCTTTGCTCTGTAACCAAAATATTGGTCTGCGAAAATGAACCTTGAGTTTTTCTTCTCACCTTTTCATTCAAAATTCCACTTTTAGCATAGTCCATGGTCATCACACCATTAGGAGCAGAATTGGTATGTGAGACCCAAAATGTCTCTCGCGAATCAGGCAAAGTATTCAGCAACCACAGTCCAAGAATCTCATAATCAAATATTACTCCAACATTAGACAGCTGATCCAACAAATCTTGAAACTGATTCACATGGTCAGAGATACGAGTGCCTTTCTTGTATCTCAACTACATCAACTACTTGAATAAAAACAATTTGTTGTTACCAATCCTAGAAGCATAGAGTTGTTCAAGTTTATTCCACAGTGTTGTGGCATTTGTCTCATTGGCAATATGATTGAGAACATTATCTTCCACCCATTGTTTGATTTAACCACACACTTGTTGATACTTAAAATCACACTCTTCATCAGATTTGAATTCCGGCTTTTTTGTAGCAAACACAGGCAGGTGCATACTTTTCACAAATAAAAGGTCTTTCATCTTACCTTTCCATTTGTGATAATTCAACCCATTCAACGATACTAACTTGCTTGTATTAACCTGCATAAGTCTAACAAATCAGAGCAAACTCTGATACCACTATGTTGAGAGGTATTGGGTATCGAATAATCATAACACGTAGCGAAAACCTCCCCAATTTGTTAGAACAGGTTAGGAGCATTAAGCAAGACAAAAAATCAGCAACTAACAGAAGATAAATTAACCCATGAACACAAAAGAAACAACCACAAGAAGACACGAGAATTTTTACGTGGAAAACCTCTCCAATATGAAGAGGAAAAATCACGAGACTCTTGAGTCCACCACACTCCACTATCACCAATTAAAAGTAGAGTACAACTTTCCGCAAGTACACAATTGAGATATGGCCTTAAACAATCAACAAAATCACCAAATCCCAAATAAAGAACTAAAGCTATCAAAAACTTCACTAGAAAATAGTAGCAATCCGAAATTTATAACTAAAGATTGAACCATTGAAATCCAATCTCAACCATTTAGAATGTAGAATTGATGTCCTCTACATTCAGTTAAAATTTCAGGCTGATCAGACATCGTTTGCTATGTCAATCGGGCAATTTACGACAATTGCTTAAACCAAAAACTTGCTGAAATTTCTCTCCAGAATTTTCTCGGTTTTTCCCACTTTTCTGCTTTTGGAATAAACCTAATTTGACCTATAAATAGGTAGGGCGTCTCCTTAACAGTCCTAGACAATTACCCATTAATTTTGGACTTTTTCACATAAGTTGGGAGCCCAAAAACCTAGCAAAAAGAAAACACTTAATCCAAAACTCAATCTTGAATCAAAGCGAATCAAAATTGTGTCACATAAGAAAACTAAATTAATGATTTAACCACACCAAAAGCTTACTCAATAAATCAAACTTTCCAAACCACTAATAAATTTAAAGTATCAAGATTTACTTTAGTTGATAGGCAATTAAGGATGTCGTAGCTCCTTGTCGTTTGATTAAACTTGATTGTCAAAAAATCCACTTAATTTGGGAGGAAAGGAAGAGAAATGGAAAGGGATTTGGAAGATGAGAGGATAAGGGTGGAAGAAGAAAAGGAATTAGGAAAGTTGCCTGAATAGCAACCCAACTAACCACTTATCTTCTTCCACTAACTTTTTCATTTTACACAAGAGATCCTCCAATTCCTAAGCTATTGGTAGTCTTATCCTGAAGGTTTCTATTTTTCTCGAAAGATCCAACCCAAGAGATTTGGTATTACATATTGAATGTAAATCTTTATTTTTTTTTTTGAATAAGATGTGGTTTATTTTAAAATGAAAAAATAATATGATAAAAATTAAAATACTACATAATAAAATACTACATAAACATATCATAATAAACGATTTTGAAATAATTTACATATCATAATAAATTAAAATACTACATAACTCATAATAAATTAAAATAAAATTAAAATACTATATAAACATATCATAATAAACAATTTTGAAATAATTTACATAACTCAAATGGTACTTGTCTAATTCAACTCTTTTCATGTTATTAAGTTTTTAAAAATAACAATTCCAGTGCATAGCTCAAACAGGATATTGTAAGTATAACTTAAGTGATATGTGTTATTTATATTTATCCACTTGCTTCATCTGTAAAGAGTTGTTTATGGTGTTGCAGAAGTTCCTCCCATAATGCATTTTAGATCCACAGGCACCTATTCTTGTTTGGTTGCTTATATTTATATGCCCTGAGGTATCAAATTTAGTTGTTCACTTGTTTGAGCAATTTTTTTCTTTTTGACTCCTTATAGGATTGATGCAAGTCAAGTGACCTGTTCTATAGGTTTTTGGTGAATCTAAAGCACTTCTAATGTTGTGTTCTTCAGGAAGTGTTTGTCGTCAATCATACTTATTTATTTCTTGTATATTTGGGAAACAATCAGACACGGCAAAATTCTGTGAATCCTTGGTTGTGATTTGCTATTTGGATGGTCGGTAATTATGAATTTGGTGCTGACATGCAACTTCAAGGTCTCAGCAGATTTGGAAATTATTCTGAGCCCAACTTGTGTAAGGGCAGTTGAAGTTTGATAGAACAGTTATTTGGCACATTTTGCAGTGTTATTTCGGCCTAATTTTGGCTATTTACTGTGCTAAGTACTGAGGTCTAACTCATATTTCACATTGGTATGAATTCTAGGTGATCGGCATTAAAAATGATCTCGCGGGGAAAATTTCCAGAAGACTTGTCGTTCCAGGGCGTGGCCACGCCTTAGAAGGCGGACGAAACCGAAAGCCGGACCCTGGTCCACGTGAACCGCGAGGAGCACAGGATTAAAACTCCAAAGGCTTCAATTGAAAAGGAAGAAAAGGGCCAGACGTCCGTGGGCTTCTGCTTGACTTTCTTGGGCGGCGGATATACAAAAGGGAAACAAGGAAGATTCAGGGGGCTATCTACTTTTTAGGCTTAGTTTTCTTTTCCTAGGTTTGTCAGCAGTCAGACGCTTTTGACTGGGGCTTTTGGCTTTCTTCAGCCGCAACTTAGACTAGCTTAGGAGTTCACCTTTTCAATCTTGGTAAATTCTGTAGTGTATTCACATATTTCAAAGACAGGTGTGGAAAGTAAATTATATGGCAAAGAAGCTGGCACGTAGCAACCTGACATGTACGGAGATGAAGGGAATGTTTCTAAAAAAGTAAGTGGTGACCTATAACCGCGGTGAATGTAGCGTACGACAAATGTTGAAAATGTATTGGGGTGAAACGGAATTAACATAAATATAATGGGGTAAGGAGTAAAAAAAACCCCGTTAACTTTATTAAAACAACCCCAATTTTCAACTCTTTCGTCCATAATAACAACGCAGTACCCATATTGGAATGCATTTTAGAATAAATAGCCAACTCTTTATGGCTTTCCTGCACTACAACTAAAGATTAAATCCATTTTGGATTGGTCAATCTTATATTCAAACGTGTGTCCCAGTTTAAAAGTTTCAGCTCCCCTTGGCTCTCTTCCATTACAACAACATAATACCGAAGGTGGCATAAAGACAGACTGATTTATCGGATAAAAAGAAATTAAACCCGTTGGTGAGTAAAAGACCAGCTCTTTGTGCCTTTCAACCATTACAGTGACAGAGTACCCAACGTGCCTTAAATACAAATGTTGGGTAATGGGATAAAATTTAGTTAAAACGGTTGTCTTATAAACGACCTGCTGTTTACGGCTTTCGTCCATCAGACGTTCAGGAGAACCCAATTTCGTAGAATACAAAATTTTTGATCGGAAAGCATAAAAATTAACAGCCGGTGTCGGTTCTGTTGTATAAAACATCGAAGAAAAAGAGAAAGCAGTACTAAACAAAGCCATGCTGGGGCCACCGAAGAGGAAGCGTATTAGGTACTAAACACACAGCCATGTTGGGGCCCGCAGTGATGCGTGTGTTTGAAGACAGGTGGTGACGTCGGAATCGAAGGCAAAAATTTGGTAAAGAAGAAGTCAAGGCGGAATAGACAGAGGTGGTGTCTACTGGCGTAAATTTAGGCGCAGGCGGTGACGGTAGATATATCTGAGGAAGGCCCTTGCGAAGCTGTGGTGACAGAATGCAGCGGCGTGGAACAGAAGCAGAGAAATCAAAGGTGAGTACTTTTTTGAGTTTTTCCATAACTTTGAAAAATGGAGTAAAATAACGAGTAAAACACATGTACGTCTACTAGGGTGATTTCTACAGTTCTTGTAAGAGGTAATGATAGAGGAATAAGGAATACGAAGTACGGGGTGTAAGACCCTGCGTCTTCGAACGAAGATGTAACGAAACCGGGAAATTATCGCAGTTTATTTGTGCACGGAGCTTTGTGTACGTACGTAGGAAATGTTGGTCCTCTAATTTGTATTAAATAGTGTAAAGGAAATTAAGCAGAAATGAGTGAAGACGTGAAGAAGACGTTGTAACAGGACTAAAGTCTTAAAATAGAGTGATTTGGATGGCCGTGTGGACATCGATAATGGCCCCCATACTGCATTGCGCATGGTTATGTGAAAAGAATTAAAGAAACACACAGTAGAGGTTGAGTTTGTTGGTGTTAATGAAAATGCATGTCGATAGTGGTATTTTGTGCTAAAGGTTGATATAATTGCATCAGCCACACTTATAAAAACTGTGTATATGAATGTTAGAGTAATGTTTATCGTCTGCATTTTGTGAAAGTTGTGAGGTAAAGTATGGTTTGTTAAGTGAAATGATCGTGTATATATGTTTTGTTCCATTAGTAGACGATCAGTATTTATGTTACAAACGAAAGCATATGGGGAGGCTGAAAAAAAAATGTTAAGCGACCATGGTTAGAAAAAGCATTGAACAACCACACAGGGGTTGTAAGTATGGGGCAGGATGGGGTGCTTAAAACTCATGACATGGTGCAGGAAACAGAGAAGGGAAAAATGGGGATGGATGGTTGCGGCAGGTTAATGTCATTTGACCTTAACCAAGAACCTGAGTGTGACCGAGACACATGCAGTGAAGAAAGCGGTGGTTCAATAGGAGGACACGAAGATGAGGAGGCAGATGAATTGGTGGGCGCAATAGGCGTGGATGACGTAATGAAATTAACATTTGACACGGAAGAAGCTGGGGAATTTTATAATTTGTATGCGAAACTAAGCGGATTTGGGATTCGTAAAAGTAATGCCAAACGAGATGAAGATGGCATTTCAAGATTTAGAAAATGGGTATGTTGCTGTGAAGGTTATAGGAATGAAAAGTGGTTTAATTATGAAGACCGGAAAAGAGAAGCAAAAGCAATCACAAGGACCGGGTGTGGGGCTTGCTTTCGCGTGAAATATGACACAGAATCGGTAAAGTATGTGGTGACACGTTTCATTATGGAGCACAATCACCCGCTGGCATCAGAGGCAAGTGTGCAACACCTTAGGTCGCATAGAAAAGTGAGCGATGCAGAATATGCGCAGGCAAAAAGTCTAAAGTTGGTTGGGGCCAGAATATGCCAGATAATGAAACATTTTGTTATCAAAGCCGGAGGGTATAGTAACGTGGGATTTTGCATTAAGGATCTGTATAACCGAATGGACGAGGAACGTAGAAAAGATATTTTTAATGGCGATGCAGAAGGGGCACTTGGGTTCTTGGCAGCGAAGAAGGATGCCGATGACATGTTCTTTTATAAATATCATGTAGATAACGAAGGAAAATTGGCAAGGTTGTTTTGGGCAGATTCTAAATCTCGTGTGGACTTCAGTGTATTTGGAGATGTATTGGTGTTTGATACAACATACAAAACAAATAAATACCGCAAGCCACTAGTTGTACTTGCAGGGGTAAACAACCATTTGAACAGTACTATTTTCGGCTGTGCACTGTTATCAGATGAGAGGATTGAAACATATGAATGGGTGCTAAGTACATTTGTAGAGGCTATGAAAGGTAGAAAGCCAGTAGCAGTGATGACAGATGGGGACAGTGCAATGCGAAGAGCGATAAAGAATCTTCTCCCGGATGCTTGTCACAGGCTATGTTCGTGGCACTTGCATAGGAATGCACGGAGTAATATTCGCTGCGAGGAGTTTAATAACAGGTTGTATGACCTGATGGCGAGAAAGTTTAGCACTCTTGAGTTTGAGGATCGCTGGGCTAGGTTAGTTAATGGGCAGAGGCCTATTTACGCGGTCATTTTTTTGCAGGTATGAGAAGCACTCAAAGGTGTGAGAAAATGAATGCTTTTTTGAATGAGTACTTGAATGAAAAAATGCGACTATATGAATTCGTTAGAAGTTTTGATTTGGCAATAGCATGGCTTCGACATACTGAGAGCAAAGCAGTTCACACAAGCGAAAACACAAAACCAGTCTTAACCACAATCCTGCCCGAATTAGAGGGGAGCGCAGCGGTGGTGTTTACAAGGAATGTGTTCTTCATGGTGAGGAAGCATTTGAACAGGCAGGGACTTCTAATTTCTGAGGGCTGGAGCGAGGATGGAGGGAGTCGTACATATTATTACTCGAAATATGGTGGACACGAAATTAGTTGGAGGGTGGTTTATGATAGGTCAATGGAGAAGCTAATCTGCTCTTGCATGAAATTCGAGTCAAAGGGGATTCCTTGTGCTCACATGTTTCGCGTGATGGTGGTAGAAGGAATGAACAGGATCCCAGAAGCATGCATTTCGAAGCGGTTGACAAAGGGAGTTTACAGTACTAATAATGGAATGAAAGCATTTGTTGCAGACGAACAGCTGACACAAATGGCCAGATATGGCACTTTAAAGTCGAGCTGTAATAGTATGTGTTACTATGCGTCCTACATGGATGATGCGTTTAATGACCTGCAGCAGATGTTTGACAAGCATTCTGTGGACCTAAAGGAGAAGTGGATTGAAAGTGGATATGGGGGAGACGGATTTGCAATGGATTCAAGAGTGATGAACGATAGAAGTAGAAGAACATTCGGGCTGTTAGATCCCAGGGTGTCCCGGTGTAAAGGTGATCACAAGCATGGAGAAACAAAGAAGAAAAGAAAGTGTGGTTATTGCAGGTACTATCGAAAATGCATACGTAGTTATAAGCAATTTGTTAATTGATAAAATACATGAAGTGGACAGTGAAGGTAATAATTATTATGTGGGTATTTTTGAACAGTAGCAAATAAACACATAATTGAAAGTGCATACAAAGTATACAAAGTTATTGGCAGTGCAAGAAAGTTGAAGTGGTGTAATGTTAGCAATGTGCTTAGTTGACGTGGTTACTTGCAGTCACAAATGATTTGACATGTGATATATGGGTTGAAGATTGCAGGCAGGCCACAACCAACGAACATGCCCATACAAAAAGAATTCGCACAACACAGCAGTTCATGATGATCATATGGAAAATTGTTTGGATGAATCGCTGGAAAAATCAATTGAAATTGGTACGGGGTGGAGCGACTCAGGCGAATGGAGAGGACAAGCATTTGCACCACAAGCATGCGGTAGCGGTGGAAGGGACACAGGTGACCAACAAAGAAGTCCAGGAGAAAGATGAGGCACAACTGCTGTGATGGTTCGGTTTGCAGTTACGCAATAAATAAGGCAGGTTTTGGTGAGTAGAGGTGCAAGAGTATTGAAGGTTGCTAGCTAGGTCTAGATGGGTAAGTCACTGTAGTTCCACCGAAGGCGTCATGCACAGAAGGATCACAAGATGCATGACTGTCATGGTTGCGTCGTAAGCACTGTTGTAGCAAATAGTGCTGCTGCACTTGGTTAATAGGAGAGAGTAAGTAGTTGACAAATTGTGTATTACGGTCCTTTTTTGTAAATAGGAAATTAAGTGGAAGCGTATGTTGCGCAAAATCTCTTCGTGGAATAGACGTTTTCCGAAGTGGCTACTTGGGAATCATCTTCAGTTGCCCAGGTTTTGTAAACTGGTGCCTTACGCTGCTGCTATAAACTGCTTTTACGATATGGGCTGTTTGTTCGTCTCCTTGCTATCCTAACCAATGACCGTAAGGCCCAACGCCTTTTGTTTTGCCCATCGTTCCATTCTGGTGTAGGAACAGTAACTTTTGTTTCTCCCCATCTATTTTCATTGCTCACAATGCTTATGCGTCTCTTCAGTGCACCAATGACAATGGTATTATATATGTATTATATATGTATATTAATTTATGCAATATAATTAATATTATGAATTATACATATCTACTAATAGAAATTATTAATTAGTTCGAATAAGTTTAAGAATACATTTGTACTAATATATTTAATTAGCCAATAACTATCAGTTACGATTAATATTTTTTACATCATTTGTACATTTCCATTGGAGTTTACTATTTTACGTAACTTGTTGGCACACGAT